>NC_067403.1:233584420-233884420 GCF_016432865.1 Antechinus flavipes
TTCTTTATCTCTTACTTGATTTTTCAAATTCATTTTGAGCTCTTCTATAGCCTGAGATCAATTTTTATTTTTCTTGGAAGCTTTGGATGTAGGATCTTTGACTTTGTTATCTTCTTCTAAGTGTGTGTTTTGATCCTCTTTCTCACCATAGTAACTTTCAATGGTCAGAAACTTTTTCTATTACCTGTGCATTTTCTTAGCCTGTAAATCTATATTTAAAGTAGAACTCTGTTTCCAGGGTGGAAGGAACACTGTTCCAAACTTCAGGATTTTTGTGCAACTGTTTCTACTCCATCTTTTGGTGTTTTCTGACACTCTACATTTTATTTAGAGTTATTATTTAAAGGAATTTAAAGTGGTTTTGGGGAGAGTCCAGGTGAGTTCCACCCTTTACTCTGCCATCTTGGCTCTGCCTCTACTTGGGAGGACCTGGGAAAGAATGTAAAAGAGCACAGAACAATAGGTTATGGATGGGCTTTGACCTTCACCTTTGGTGATTATAAAAACTTGTCATATAAATAAAATGAATAATAAAATGGATGTTCCAAATGTTTTATAATGCTCTCCAAAGTTAAAATAAAATAGATTTGAGACTATGTACATATATGTTGGTGTAATGATACTTCCTCTACACATTCATCAATTTAACATTGTAATAAGAATGAGCCCCAACATATGGTTATGTTCTGTGAAGGAAGTTTGGGGCATCTATACTAAATTCAGATTCTGAGATTGCAGGACAAACTGAAAAAGATATTTTTCATGTTCAGAAGAATTGATTGATTAGCACTTTATTAGACACTGAGGATACAAGTGCAAAGACCGAAACAATTCCTACTAAATGACCTTACATTCTAAAGGAGGAGAAAAAAAAAAAATATATATATATATATATAAAATATTATATTATATAGGAATATATATAATATATATTACATAATATATAGATATATTATATACACAAAAGAGGAATATATGTATATTATATACATAAAAGGAAAAATATAGATGGGGTAGGGAAGACATTAGCAGTTGGGAGAATAAGGAAAAATTTTTAAAAAGTTAATACTTGATTTGTGTCTTGAAGAAAGATATAAAAATATGAGGCAGACATAAGGAGGATGCATTCTAAAGGTGGGAGGGAGGGGGCTGATAGCAAATTCACAGGCCTAAAGATGGCGTGTTCAATGGAAAAATGAGAAGGCCACTTTGATCTGACTATAGAATGAAGCAAGGAAAGTAATTTGGGCTGAAAAAAAAATGGATAGGGGTCAGTTTGTGAAGAACTTTAAAGGACAGGCTTTTAATTTTATTCTACTTTGCATTTTATCCTAAGAAATGTTCAGTAAGTTGACCGGAGTAATATAATTAATAAGTGCCTGAGGCCGAATTTCAGTTAGCTCTTACTGGCTTCAGACTGAAGTTTAACACTATCTACTCAGCCATTTAATGACCTTAATGACTAGTTAAAAAAAAATGAAGTGATTCAGGACAATTTTAACAGACTTATGATGGAAAGGATCATCTGCAACCAGAGAAAGGACTGTGGGACTGAATGTAGATCACAATGTAGTATTTTCACCTTTTCTGTTGTTTATTACCTTTTTGTTTTCTTTCTCATTTTCTCCCCTTTTTGATCTGATTTTTCTTGTGCAGCATGATAATTGCAGAAATATGTATAGAAGAATTGCATATGTTTAACACATATTGGACTAATTGCTATCTAGAGGAAGGGGGAAGGGGAAGGAAGGGAGAAAAAATGTGGAACAGTAGGTTTTGTCAGGATGAATGTTAAATATCTTTTCATATATTCTGAAAATAAAAAAGCTAGTATTTTAAAAAGAAATAAAGAAAAAAATTGGGAATATTGAACCACTGGAATTTAATAAGAAGGAAACAGCCATTAGATTGGTTTTAGGAAATCACTTGGGCTGTTCTGTGGAGGGCAGATCAGAATGGGTATAGCCTTGAAGCAGTAACACCAGTTGGGAGGACATTGCAATAATCTAGACAAGATGCAATGAGGTCCTGTACACTGGTGGTGGCTACATGCATAAAAAAAGGAATAGAATATAAGAGTATAAAGCTAGGTAGTACAGTAGATAGAGCACCAGGCCTGTCTTCCGGAAGACCTTAAATTCAGCTTCAATGGCTTACTAGCTGTGTGAAACTGAACAAGTAAGCTAACTTTCCCTCAGTTTCCTCATCTCAAAAATGAGCTGGAGAGGAATACTCTAGCATCTTTATCAAGAATACCTTAAATGAGTAGGACATAACTGAAGCACCAAAACAAGAAGAGTGTAAAGATGCTTGAGAATTGCAAACATTTGAGAAATAAGTGGTTACATGGACAAAGAGAAATCAGAAGACAATTCTTATTTGGAGAAGTAATACTTTAAAAAAATCTAAATCTTTCTGGGAAAGTACTTACATAGTTTTCTTTGATGTAAAGATAAATGAACCCAAGCACTCTAGAAGATGGGTAAGTATCTTTTGAAGGACTTAACTAAATGATTACCAGGATAACAAAAAGCATTTGGTAATAAAGACAATATAATTTTTAAATATTCAATTGGATGGCAGATGAGAGATAGATTCTGAAATTGAATTGAAAAAATCTAAAGTATTAAATTATGCAGCTTGGAACATTGTGAGCACTTAGATTTAGGAAATGAATTCTGAATCTCACATTGAATTACATTTTATTTCTTTGTAATTTTAATATTGTAATTGTTACACATACTACTTTCACAGTAAATAATGTTTTATATTATATTTGGCAAGCAAAGGTTGCTAATAAACATGCATTAGTCCTGGATTAAGGGGATTTCCCCAATAGACACAAAATAAATATATACAGAACAAAGAATTTGGTTTTTGTTTGACTTTAGTGATCTAACAATAACTGCTACAACATTTAAATAAATCGATTTTTTTTTAATTTAAGGAATCACTATAAAAGTATATTCCACTTTGCTATGAAGTATCACCTACTCTGTGAAGAGAACTGAATTAAGTAATGGGTTTAAAAGACAAAAAGAAAAAAAATTAAATGACTCTCCACTCTTAAGTAGATTATATTCTATTGAGGGGACAGAACAATATGTAAGTGGGTAAGCAAATATAAAATATATTCAAATACCAAATACAAAAAATATGTTTTGAGGATAGATATAAGAGAACACTAACAATTGAAAAGAGTCTCCTATAGGAAAGGGACCTGGTCTATAATTTGAAAGAAGCTAATGAAAATGATATCTTTAGAATTAACTCTTTACTCATAATCCTCTTAAGCCCCATTAACAATCACAAATGGAAAAACTTGATTCAGAGTTAGCAAATGAAAGGACAGAAGGAGAAAAAAAATATGGGGCTAAATAAGATTGTGATATTATAAATATAGAGCTCAAATTGATCTTAGAGGACTTTGAGATCAATCCCCTCATTTTACAAACAAGAAAACTGAGTATAGAGTGGAAAATTGATTGCCCAATGTCATGTAGGAGGTCAAGGTGAGATTAGGAAAAAATCTTTGCTCTTGTAACTCCAAGTTCAGCTAACTATCTACTGTTCCAAGACAGAGGAAGGGAATAATAGAAAGAAAGAGAAGAAAAAAATGGAGAAAGGAAGGCAGAGAGAAAAGAGACAAAGATTGAGTTTACCTACATCGTATTAGTAATGCTCAGTGATAGATAAATTCAACTATGGAAAATTGGCATACCATCATTGATTTTTTTTTAGAAACTAAAAATTGATTAGCTCATTTAAATGTCCATCAAGGTAGTGAAGCAGAAATTTTAGTTCCATTACACTTCTTTTCTCTCTCTAAATATTTGATTTTTAATTGAGTCACCAATGGATGGATGATGCTTATTCCTAACACTAAAATCATTATTGCCACTGGAACAACTGTCTTGGAATACATTCTGCTAAACAATGGTGAGGAAGGGGAGTGGATCTTCAAAGGGTGCCTTGAAATATTCAGGGTTTAATCAGAGAGAGCTTTGGGGATTTCTGTCCATGACAGTTACCTGAGGGGAGCAAACAGATTAATTTTACAATACCTCAATCCAAGAAATCTAAGAATGTCATAGAACAAAAAAAGATTTTAAAAAATCCAATGACAATCTGTTAAGTGGCTTTTTACATCCCAGAATTGTACACAAAAACAAAACTAGCCAAAAGCCCACTGGCAATAAGAAATGGGGACATCAGCAAAGCAAGAATCTAACAAACCTCCAGAATTGCCCATAGATGAACCAAAAATACAGTCTGGAATGTTGCAGATTACAGTAGTACTCTACTTAAAGTGAGGATACCACAGGCTAATTTCTCTGTCTGTCTCTGCCTGTTTTTGTCGATCACCTTCCTGTGTCTATGTTTCTGTCTATCTCTTTCTGTCCCTCTGTCTTCTTAACTCTATCTCTGTCTCTGTCTCTTATTCTGTCTCTTTATCTCTCTCTCTCTGTGTCTCTCTGTCTCTGTGTGTGTGTGTCTCTGTATTTCTCTCTCTGTCTCTGTCTGTGTCTCTCTCTCTCTCTCTCTCTCTCTCTCTCTCTCACACACATACACACACACACACACACACACACACACACACACACACACACACACACAAACACAGAAGGGATGAATTCATATACTAAAAAAACCAAAAAAAAAAAAAAATAGCCAGGATCATACAGAAGATAGGATATCATCTATTCTGAAAAGCAGAATAGAGATAGCCTTACAACCAAAAATAACTGTGAGTATAAATATAAGGGGCAAAAATAAACCTTCAGTAAAATAGAGGACTTTCATGAGATTGGGGAAAAAAAACTAGAGCTGAGTGGGTATTTAGAAACGCAAACACAAGAGTAAAAACAATCCTAGAAAGGGCAATTTATTTCAATAATTGTGAGGAGCTATATAATGATATTGTGTTAACATTCTAATAGAGGAAGAAGAATAAAGTATCCCTTAAAAGCTAAATGTTTTAGAAGTCTTTGAGAAATGTGAATAAAAAGAAAAAATGAATGCAGGGATAGATTGGTTCTATTCTGGGAGTTTTAAAAGAGAAAAAAAAAAAAAAAGGATGATAGAAGGAATGTGTTAGTGTAGGAAGAGAGAAGGGACTTAAGCTTGCCATATGTCATAAATGAGATAATTAAGGAATATATAAACAAAAAGGAAGATCAAACATCAAAGGAATTTCACTCTTAAATACACAAAAAATTCATAAATACAAAATAAATACATTTATGTGCAATTTGTTATGGAAATGCATAAAAATTAATAGTATGTAAGTGGATGTAAGAAGGCAGTTTAAAAGACAGGTTAATATTGGAGAAGAAGTATTCAAACAATAACTTCAAACAAACTATACAAAAAGAAAAATATAAAAAGAAAGATGTGAAATTGAAGGGGGTGCCTATCAATTAGAACATAAATTAACAAATTATGACATATTGCTATGATGTTCTTCTCTTTATTATTTGAGACTAGACTGCCTTATCTCATCCAGGACTGAAGTTCACTGGTCATATCTGATTCAAATCCCGCTACTAACTGAAACTAAAGCTTGGGTTTATTCTACTTTGGACCTGGGTGGGTTTGACATCATGGGGCTCAGTAGCACCCTTTCTATCCCTCCTCTAGGAATTCAGGATATTGTTACTAGATTTATTATTGCCTTAGCCCACCATAGCTCAGACCTCCTGAGCCCAAGAGATTGGCAATCTTCATCCTCTCTAGGAGCAGGGATTCCCAATGTGCTATGCCTAAATTACACAAAATTACAAAATATTTTTTAGTCAATGACAATATAGTCAATAACTATATCAATCTAGTGTTTGACAAACTCAAAGACCCAACTTTTGGGATAAGAACTCACTATTTCACAAAAACTGCTGGGAAAATTGGAAACTAATCTGGCAGAAACTAAGCCATATACCAAGATAAGGTTGAAATGGGTTCATGATTTAAATATAAAGAGTGATACTATATGCAAATTAAAAGAACAAAGGATAGTTTAGCTCTCAGTTCTGTGGAGAAGGAAGGAATTTGTGACCAAAAAAGAAATGGAACTCATTGTTGAGCACCAAATAGATAATTTTTATTAAATTAAATTAAAAAGTTTTTGTATAAACAAAACTGATTCAAACAAGATTAAAAGGGAAGTAATAAACTGAGAAAACTTTTTTTTTTAACATTTAAGGGTTCTGATAAGGCCTCATTTTTAAAAATAGATAGATAATTGACTCAAATTTATAAGACTTCAAAAAATTCTCCAGTTGATAAATGGTCAAAGGATAAGAACAGACAATTTTCGGGAGAAGAAATTGAAACTGTTTCTTATCATATGAGAAGGTGCTCTAAATCACTATTGATTAGAGAAATGCAAAATAAGACAACTCTGAGATACCACTACATACCTCTCAGATTGGCTAAGATGACAGGAAAAGATAATGACAAATGTTGGAGGGGATGTGGAAAAACTGGGGCACTGATACATTGTTGGTGGAGTTGTGAACTGATCCAAACATTCAGGAGAGTGATTTGGAACTGCCCAAAGGACCATTAAAACGTGCATACCCTTTGATCCAGCAGTGTTTCTACTGGGCTTATATCTCAAAGAGATCTCAAAGGAGGGAAAGGGACTTGTTTGTGCCAAAATGTTTGTGGCAGCCCTATTTGTAGTGGCCAGAAACTGGAAACTGAGTGGATGCCCATCAACTGGGGAATGGCTGAATAAGTTGTGGTATATGAATGTTATGGAATATTATTGTTCCAAAAGAAACAATCAGCAGGGTGATTTTAGAGAGGCCCCAGAGAGACTTACATGATGCTGAGTGAAATGAGTAGAACCAGGAGATCATCGTACACAGCAACAACAAGACTATATGATTTTCAATTCTGATGGACGTGGCCCTCTTCAACAGTGAGTTGATTCAAATCAGTTCCAATGATCTTGTGATGAAGAGAGCCATCTACACCCAGAGAGAGGACTGTGGGAACTGAATGTGGATCATAACATAGCACATTCACTCTTTTTTGTTGTTTGCTTGCATTTTATTTTCTCTCATTTTCTTTCCTGTTTGATCTGATTTTTCTTGTGCAGCAAGATAATTGTATAAATATGTATGCCCATATTGGATTAGAATATTTTTCTACCATGTTTAACATATATAGGATTACTTGCCCCCTACGAGAGAGGATTGGGGAAGAGATGGAAATTTGGAACACAAGGTTTTGCAGAGGTTAATGTTGAAAAATTACCCATACTTATGTTTTGAAAATAAAAAAAAAAGCTTTAATAAAAAATAATAATAAAGAGAGAGTAAAAATGAAAGAAAATTCTGGTAAGTGTGAACTAATGCAGAATAAAGTATACAGATTAAAAAGTAGAAACCAGCAGAACAATTTATAGTGACAACACCATAAAGAAGATGAAAACAAAAGAAAAACTCTTAAAAATAACCCAAAGATTCTGATCAAAGTAATGACAAACTACATATCCAAAGAGTCTTCCTGAGATAAAACATGTCACTCATCTCTTGATAGAAAGAGATGAAAGACTCAAAATGCATCATGAGAAATGCATTTTTCAACATGGTCACTGTATGAATTTCTTTTATTTGTCTATGTTTATTTGTTAGATTGTTTTGTTCTTGATTTGCATTTGATTTTCCTTTTTTTTTTTAAGAATGTTGGTAAAAGTTAAAAATAATGATTTTTTTAAAATCAACCATTTTCTTTTTAACACAGAAAAGTGAACAGGAGAACTTCTGAAGGAAACAAAAAATGGACAATTTTGAAATTAATCAATAGAAAGCATATACATAAATATGTATATAATATATATTTTTAAACAGGTCATTTGATAGTTTCCTATTCATTTAGTTTTATTGTGCTTTTTGTTATATATAGAAATTTAACTTCAGAAAAAATAAAATTATTAAATT
This sequence comes from Antechinus flavipes, assembly GCF_016432865.1. Taxonomy (NCBI): domain Eukaryota; kingdom Metazoa; phylum Chordata; class Mammalia; order Dasyuromorphia; family Dasyuridae; genus Antechinus; species Antechinus flavipes. Next base: position 233,592,367 of record NC_067403.1, read on the forward strand.
TTAAAGAGTAAAAGCATGGAAAGGATTATGATTGAAATTGAGGTGGGCTTAATAGTAGTCGTCTTAGTAATGAGATGGTTGTAGCTAAGGGTGTTCCTGAGCACTTCAGAAGACAAGATTGTCATGGCTACCTTCCCTAAGTCACCAAATGTTAACAAAATGATTATCTCTTAAATTTGGAGAAAGAAAAGTGAAACAAGAACATTAGAATTAAAGGCCACAAGGTAACTGTAGGATGGACAAAAAATTGCATTATAACCCAAAGATGGTAAATTTATGAAAATCCTTACTCCAATAGGCTCTGTAGATGTCAAACACAAATAAGAACAGTAGTGGTTTAACTCAGTTCTAAGTGATAACTAGAAACTTTGGTACCTGAACCAAATGGTATGGATCAATGCTCACAACCAGCACCCTTAAATCAAGATACTTGATGTCAGAAGAATCAATTAACGGCTTTAAGTACTTCATGTGCTTGGTGATATGCTAAGCACTAGGGAAATAAAGTTGAGTCAGTTCTCTATATATTTTGGAAATGAGGCCTTTATCAGAACCTTTAACTGTGAAAATGTTTTCCCAGTTTGTTGCTTCCCTTCTAATCTTGTTTGCATTAGTTTTATTTGTACAAAGGCTTTTTAATTTGATGTAATCGAAATTTTCTATTCTGTGATCAGTAATGGTCTCTAGTTCATCTTTGGTCACAAATTTCTTTCTCCTCCACAAGTCTGAGAGATAAACTATTCTATGTTCCTCTAATTTATTTATAATCTCGTTCTTTATGCCTAGGTCATAGACCCATTTTGATCTTATCTTGGTATATGATGTTAAGTGTGGGTCCATGCCTAATTTCTGCCATACTAATTTCCAATTATCCCAGCAGTTTTTATCAAATAATGAATTCTTTTCCCAGAAGTTAGGGGCTTTAGGTTTGTCAAACACTAGATTGCTATAATTGACTATTCTGTCTTGTGAGCCTAGCCTTTTCCACTGATCCACTAATCTATTTCTTAGCCAATACCAAATGGTTTTGGTGACTGCTGCTTTATAATATAATTTTAGATCAGGTACAGCTAGGCCACCTTCATTTGATTTTTTTTTCATTAATTCCCTTGAGATTCTCGACTTTTTATTGTTCCATATGAATTTTGTTGTTATTTTTTCTAGATCAATAAAATATTTTCTTGGAAGTCTGATTGGTATAGCACTAAATAAATAGATTAGTTTAGGGAGTATTGTCATCTTTATTATGTTCGCTCGGCCGATCCAAGAGCACTTAATATTTTTCCAATTATTTAAGTCTGACTTTATTTGTGTGGAGACTTTTTTATAATTTTGCTCATATAATTCCTGACTTTCCTTTGGTAGATAGATTCCCAAATATTTTATGGTATCAACAGTTATTCTGAATGGAATTTCTCTTTGTATCTCTTGCTGTTGGGTTTTGTTGGTGATGTATAAAAATGCTGAGGATTTATGGGGATTTATTTTGTAGCCAGCTACTTTGCTAAAATTATGAATTATTTCCAATAGCTTTTTAGTAGAATCTCTGGGGTTCTCTAGGTATACCATCATATCATCTGCAAAGAGTGATAGTTTGGTTTCCTCATTGCCTACTCTAATTCCTTTAATTTCTTTCTCGACTCTTATTGCCGAGGTTAGTGTTTCTAATACGATATTAAATAATAATGGTGATAGTGGGCAACCTTGCTTCACTCCAGATCTTACTGGGAAAGGTTCCAATTTTTCCCCATTGCATATGATGCTTACTGATGGTTTTAAATATATGCTCCTGATTATTTTAAGGAAAAGTCCATTTATTCCTATGCTCTCAAGTGTTTTTATTAGGAATGGATGTTGGATTTTATCAAATGCTTTTTCTGCATCTATTGAGATGATCATATGGTTTTTGTTTGTTTGGTTATTGATATAGTCAATTATGCTAATAGTTTTCCTAATATTGAACCAGCCCTGCATTCCTGGTATAAATCCTACTTGGTCATAGTGTATTATCCTGGGGATGATTTTCTGTAATCTTTTTGCTAATATTTTATTTAAGATTTTAGCATCAATATTCATTAGGGAGATTGGTCTATAATTTTCTTTCTCTGTTTTCAGCCTACCTGGTTTAGGTATCAATACCATGTCTGTGTCATAAAAGGAGTTTGGTAGGACTCCTTCAATCCCTATTTTTTCAAATAGTTTATATAACATTGGAGTTAATTGTTCTTTAAATGTTTGGTAGAATTCACATGTAAATCCATCTGGTCCTGGGGATTTTTTCTTAGGGAGTTGATTGATAGTTTGTTCTATTTCTTTTTCTGAGATGGGACTGTTTAGGATATTTACTTCTTCCTCTGTTAGTTTGGGCAAGCTATATTTTTGGAGGTATTTTTCTATTTCATTTAAGTTGTCGAATTTATTGGCATAAAGTTGGGCAAAGTAACTCCTAATTATTGCTCTAATTTCCTCTTCGTTAGTGGTGAGTTCTCCCTTTTCATTTTTAAGACTAACAATTTGATTTTCCTCTTTCCTTTTTTTAATCAGATTTACTAAGGGTTTGTCTATTTTGTTGGTTTTTTCATAGAACCAACTCTTAGTTTTATTAATCAATTCAATAGTTTTTTTACTTTCAATTTTATTGATCTCACCTTTTATTTTTAGAATTTCAAGTTTAGTGTTTGACTGGGGGTTTTTAATTTGTTCCTTTTCTAGCATTTTTAATTGCAAACCCAATTCATTGATCTTCTCTTTCTCTATTTTATACAAATAGGCCTCTAGAGATATGAAATTTCCCCTTATTACCGCTTTGGCTGCATCCCATACATTTTGGTATGATGTCTCATTATTATCGTTTTCTTGGGTGAAGTTATTAATTATGTCTATGAATTGCTGTTTCACCCAATCATTCTTTAGTATGAGATTATTTAGTTTCCAATTATTTTTTGGTCTACTTCCCCCTGGTTTTTTGTTGAATGTAATTTTCATTGCATCGTGGTCTGAAAAGGATGCATTTACTATTTCTGCCTTACTGCATTTTGAGTTTGAGGTTTTTATGTCCTAATATATGGTCAATTTTTGTATAGGTTCCATGAACTGCTGAAAAGAAAGTGTATTCCTTTCTGTCTCCATTACATTTTCTCCAGAGATCTATCATATCTAACTTTTCTAGTATTCTATTTACCTCTTTGACTTCTTTCTTATTTATTTTGTGGTTTGATTTATCTAATTCTGAGAGTGCAAGGTTGAGATCTCCCACTATTATAGTTTTACTGTCTATTTCTTCTTGCAGCTCTCTTAGTTTCTCTTTTAAGAATTTAGATGCTACCCCACTTGGTGCATATATGTTTAATATAGATAGTGCTTCATTATCCATGCTACCCTTTAGCAAGATATAGTGTCCTTCCTTATCTCTTTTAATTAGGTCAATTTTTGCTTTAGCTTGATCTGAGATCAGGATGGCTACCCCTGCTTTTTTGACTTCACCTGAAGCATAGTAGATTTTGCTCCAACCTTTTACCTTTAACCTGCATGTATCTCCCCGCTTCAGGTGTGTTTCCTGTAAACAACATATTGTAGGATTATGGCTTTTAATCCATTCTGCTAACCGCTTCCTCTTTATGGGGGAGTTTACCCCATTCCCATTTATGGTTAGAATGACCAATTCTGTATTACTTGCCATCTTGTTAACCCCGGTTTATGCTTTCCTCCCTTCTTTCCCCTTTCCCCCCCTTCCCAGTATTAAGCTTGTGAGCACCACTTGCTTCTCACAGCTCTCCCTTTTTAGTATCCCTCCCTCCACCTTAGAGTTCCTCCCCCTATCTTACCCCTTTCCCTCCCAGTTCCCGTATTCCCTTCCGCTTAGCTTATTCCTTCCCTTTTCACTTTTCCCTTCTCACTTTTCAATGAGGTGGGAGAAGTTTTACCATAGATTGAATATGTCTTTAGATTTTTCACTTAAAGCCAATTCTGAAGACAGTAAGATACCCACTATATTCATCCCCCTCCATTCTTTCTCTCAGATATAATAGGTTTCCTATGCCTCTTCATGAGATGTACTACCCCCACTTTACCCTTTTTCTGGTACAATGTCCTTTCCACATCAATTTCTAGAACAAGGTATACATGTATTCTTTATACATCTATATAGTCAAAATATAGTTCCCAAGATTAATCTTTACCTTTTTAGATTTCTCTTGAGTTCTATATTTGTAGATCAAACTTTTTGTTAAGTTCTGGTTTTTTCATCAGAAATAGATGAAATTCGCTTACTTCGTTGAATGTCCATCTTCTTCCCTGGAAAAAGATGCTCATTCTCGCTGGGTAAGTTATTTTTGGTTGCATACCAAGTTCCTTAGCCTTTCGGAATATCATATTCCACACCCTTCGATCTTTTAATGTGGATGCTGCCAGATCCTGGGTGATCCTTATTGTGGCTCCTTGATACTTGAATTGGGTTTTTCTAGCCGCTTGCAATATTTTTTCCTTCATCTGAGGGTTCTGGCATTTGGCCACTATATTCCTTGGTGTTTTGATTTTAGGATCCCTTTCAGTGGGTGATCGATGAATCCTTTCAATGTTTATTTTTTCCTCTGTTCCTATGACTTCTGGGCAGTTCTCTTTGATAATTTCCTGGAAGACAGTGTCCAGGCTCTTTTTTTCATCATGTTTTTCTGGGAGTCCAATGATTCTCAGATTGTCTCTCCTGGATCTGTTTTCCAGGTCTGTTGTCTTCCCCAGAAGGTATTTCACATTTTTCTCCATTGTTTGATTTTTTTGGATTTGCTTGACTGATTCTTCTTGTCTCCTCGAGTCATTCAATTCCACTTGTTCAAGTCTGATTTTCAGTGAAGTATTCTCTTCACTCACTTTTTAAAAATCTTTTTCTAATTGTCCAATTGAGTTCTTTTGTTCTGTGGAATTTTTTTCCATTTCGCCAATTTTGTTTTTTAGAGAGCTGTTTTCTGTTTCCAGTTCACTAATCCTATTTTTCAAGGATTTTACTTCTTTATCCACTCTCTCTTTAACTGACTTCTCCAGACTCTTTTCCCATTTTTCTTCTAGCTCCCTTGTGAGAGCCTTTTTAATCACTTCTATGAGGTTCATCTGTGCTGAGGAACAGACAATCTCCTCCTTTGGGGATTCACCTGGGGACTGCCTGTTTTTAGTCTCCTCAGGATTTAGAGTCTGCTCTCTATCTGTGTAGAAGCTGTCAAGGGTTAAAGTCCTCTTCAGCTTCTTGCTCATTCTGTCTATTAATCAGAGACAAACTACCAAAGAAAAACAGAAAAAACTGGAGTCTTTCTTTGGGGGGGGGCTGGGTGTGTTATCGAGCTTCCTCTACAGACTGCAGGGGCAGCAGTGAGGCACTAGCAGGACTGTGCTGCGCCTGCGCTCTGAGATCCCAGAGTGTGCTGAGTCACTGAGGGGGGGGAAGGGGGGGGCGGCCAGGTCCTGAGAGACTCCAGCTGTTTGGGGTTGTATTCTTCAGCCCCGGTGTTTTTAGCTTCTCTGCTGGGCTGCTGACTTGCTGCCGGAGGAAAGTATCCAAACCTGTAGCGAAGCTCTCCCCGCAGAGACGGCTGCGATCACTCCCCACCCCCTCTCCAGTCTGCTCCTGTGCCCTCACTGCCGCTGCCCGCCGCCTGCGCCCGATCTAAAACCGCCCCAGCCCTCCAGTAAAGACAGACCTTTCTTGGCGGATCTCAAGGATGGCTTCTCTTGGTAACTATTTGTGGGTTTTCTTCAGTCAAGCATTGATTCAGAGGCTTGTAATGAAGTGGATAGTGAGAGAAAGCGTGGAGCTTATGCAGCTGTGAGCCTCCTCTCCGCCATCTTAACCGGAAGTCCCAGAAGAATCAATTAATGGCTTTAAGTACTTCATGTGCTTGGTGATATGCTAAGTACTAGGGAAATAAAGTTAGAAAAAATAGTCTCTTCTCATAAGGAGAATTTCAGATTATTTTAAAAAGTATTTTAAATTTTTGTATGCTCTAGATCATAGGGCCTTTTTCTAGTCCCTATCTAGTTAGAGTTCTGATGGTAGATTCTAAATAGATTAAATTATATCTGTAGTTGTAGATGTATGTATATGTATATGTATACACATATAATTTTAATTTGTTATATATAGCATTCTTAATTATTTTATATATACACATATGTGTGTATGCATATATATATATACATACATACATATTACATATGTTAAGGGAGAGACATAAAAAAAGAGAGAAAGAGACAAAGGAAGAGACAGAGAGACAAAGAACTGCCTAAGGTTACATATCTAGAAACTGTCCAAGCCTGGTTTTGAATTTACTTGTTCATGACCCCAAGTCAAGTGATCCAAACACTGGACTGTATTCTACCTCTATCAAACCTTTCTGTCAGATTCAGAATATTCAAATGGATGGATGATGTCAGGCCAAATGTAAGGTTTTAATTGAAGATATAACTTGCTTGTTTTTGATAATCTGAGTTTAAAATGAAATCAGGTAATCATATATAAGGTTTACAGTATCTGAATAAAATTTAGAAAAATAAATACAAATTAAGAAGCTTGAGGCCATGGATTCCCATATCATGGATTTTGTGCTGGAAGTAATCTAGGATATCATCTAGTTCCACAATGAATGATTGTTGTCTAAATCAAACAGACATGTTGAAGACCTTAGCTTAAAAAGTCCATCATCTCCCACTGTATCCAGGGCCATTTCTAGTCATCTTGATCTATATTTTGCCACTGGATTTTCTGAGGGGAAAGTAAGGCAGTGACCTTGCATAAAGCTCACTCACTTAAATCAAATCACTTGCATGTCATGGCATTACTGCCCTGATGTCAAGGTCCTCTTGGGAGAACAAGGACAAACAACTACAACTACAACAACAATAACTACCCCTATTACAAAGTCAACCTTGTACTAGAGGTGAGGAAAACTAGAGAAAAGAGCAAGGATATGACACACTACTGAAGGTCATCCAAGTAATAAATAGCAAAGTTAAGAAAATTCAATTCCATGCCCTCAGTCTAATTCATTGCTTTTGCTACCAGATCAAGTATTCTTAAGCTGGAGTCCATGAACAATTTAAAAAACTGATAATCATATTTCAAAATCATTGGATTCCTTTAAAATCATATTATTTTATACATTGAAAAATACTATTCTGATGAATACAGAGAGGACTGGCGAGACTTACATGAACTGATGCTGAGTGAAATGAGCAGAACCAGGAGATCATTATATACCTCAACAACGATACTGTTTGAGGATGTATTCTGATGGAAGTGGATCTCTTCAATAAAGAGAGCCTTAATTGATCAAAGATGGACAGAAGCAGCTACACCCGGAGAAAGAACACTGGGAAATGAATATAAACTGCTTGAATTTTTGTTTTTCTTCCCGGGTTATTTATACCTTCTGAATTCAGTTCTCCCTGTGCAACAAGAAAACTGTTCAGTTCTGCACACATATATTGTATCTAGGATATACTGTAACCCATTCAACATGTAAAGGACTCTTGCCATCTGGGGGAGGAGGTGGAGGGAGGGAGGGGAAAAATCGGAACAGAAGTGAATGCAAGGGATGATGCTGTAAAAAATTACCCTGTCGTGTTCTATCAATAAAAAGTTATTTAAAAATAAATAAATAAATAAAATTAAAAAAAGAAAAAAAGAAAAAAAAAAGAAAAAGGAAAGTTATTAGTATAAATTGAGATAGTCTATCCTCTACTTATATGTAGAACATTTTGTTGGGATGGAAATAGAACATTGGCAAATAGATTGTCACACTTAAAATAAGGAAAACCTTGATTTAAATCTGATCTCTGAAACCGAGAAGTTATACGACCATTATTAAGTTGTTAAAAGTCTATGACCCTTGATTTCTTCAAATATAGAAGAATAAAGATAATAATACATGTAGTAATTCAAAAAAAAAAAAAGAAAAATACTATTCTGAAAATGGATCTATAGTTTTCACCAAATTACCAAAGGGTTCCATGATATAAAACATTGGAACCTTTTTTTGATGAAAATCTGATTATGATATTTTGACATTTTGAGAATACTTACACTCATATAATAAATATCATAATTAGTATGATACCTATAAGGCATCTCGTTCCATAATTTTGCTTAAGTATATCACACAACTGACATGACAAGTAACAAATCAACTTCTCCTTGAAAATCATCATACATCTATTAAAAAAAATTGATAATAAGGATATAAAAACCTTACAAAGAATGCAGAAAAGCAAAAATGCTAAGTGTCTCTTTTCTAGATCACAGTGCAACAAAAATTACATTTAATAAAGGGTTGTTGATGAGATGATTAAAAATTAATTGGAGACTAAATCACTTAATGCTAATGAATGATTTAGCCAAAGAACAGATCACAGAAATAATTGATAATTTCATTAAAAGTAATCACAACAATAAGACAAATTTTTGGAATATAACCAAAGCAATTATTAGGGGAAAATTTATTTCCTTATAAAGTTTCATCAACAAAAGAGAAAGAGAATAATGAATTGGAAATGCAACTAAAACAAACAAACCAATAAACAAAACCTAGAAGCCAACAGGTTAAATACTTCAAATTAAATACCAAACAGAAATCTTGGATGTAAAAGAAGAGATTAACAAAATCAAAAGAAAAAAAAATAAACCTGAAATAATAAATGAAAATGGAAGCTGTTTGACAAAATACAATCAATAAGCCATTAACTAATGATCATAGAAATAAAAAAGAAAATCAAATTACTAGCATCAAAAGAGAGGAAAAAAAGGTGAATTAAGAAATGAAAACATTTTTACAATCAAAGGTTCTGAAAAAGGCCTCATTTCCAAAATATATAGAGAATTGACTCTAATTTATAAGAAATCAAACCATTCTCCAACTGATAAATGGTCAAAGGATATGAACAGACAATTCTCAGACAAAGAAATTAAAACTATTTATAGACATATGAAAATATGCTCCAAATAATTATTAATCAGAAAAATGCAAATTAAGACAACTCTGAGATACCACTATACACCTGTCAGATTGGCTAGAATGACAGGGAAAGATAATGGGGAATGTTGGAGAGGATGTGGGAAAACAGGGACACTGATACATTGTTGGTGGAATTGTGAACACATCCAGGCATTCTGGAGAGCAATTTGGAACTATGCTCAAAAAGTTATCAAACTGCATACCCTTTGATCCAGCAGTGTTTCTATTGGGCTTATACCCCAAAGAGATACTAAAGAAGGGAAAGGGACCCATATGTGCCAAAATGTTTGTGACAGCCCTGTTTGTAGGGGCTAGAAGCTGGAAAATGAATGGATGCCCATCAATTGGAGAATGGTTGAGTAAATTGTGGTATATGAACGTTATGGAATATTATTGTTCTGTAAGGAATGACCAACAGGATGAATACAGAGAGGCTTGGAGAGACTTACATGAACTGATGCTAAGTGAGATGAGCAGAACTAGGAGATCATTATATACCTCAACAACGATACTGTATGAGGATGTATTCTGATGGAAGTGGATCTCTTCGATAAAGAGAGCTAATTCAGTTTCAATTGATCAAAGATGGACAGAAGCAGCTACACCCAAAGAAAGAACACTGGGAAATGAATATAAACTGCTTGCATTTTTGTTTTTTCTTCCCAGATTATTTATACCTTCTGAATCCAATTCTCCCTGTGCAACAAGAGAACTGTTCGGTTCTGCACACATATATTGTATCCAGGATTGTAATCCAGGATTGCATTCAACATGTAAAGGACTGCTTGCCATCTGGGGGAGGGGGTGGAGGGAGGGAGAGGAAAAATCGGAACAGAAGTGAAAGGATAATGCTGTAAAAAATTACCCTGGCATGGGTTCTGTCAATAAAAAGTTATTTAAAAAAAGTTGGCAAAGTAATATTTCATTGTGTGATATAAGTGGATGTCCATATGAATTCATATATGTATATATATATGTAGATTTGCATATGTGTGTAAATGTATTTCCAATCTCTATTTCCACAACTCTTTTGAATTCTAATCTTGCATCACTAACAGTCTATTAGACAGTTGATTCATTCACTTAATAATTTTAAATAAAGGCACAGATAAAGGGAAATGGATAATTGTGCTTCAATAAATTTGATTTTCTTTTTAATCTTATTCATTTTAGTTTTACTTATTTTCAAAATATTCTGAGAAAGAAGTTCATAAGTTTCAGTAGAATATCAAAGGAGTGCATTTTATAAACACACACACAAATGTTAAGAATTTCTGTATTATATTCATAAACCATAATTTATCTAGTTACTTTTCCAGTGAGTGGGCATCCAGTTGTTTCAAATCCTTGGTGTTTTCAAATTTTATTATTGTTTCTTTAAATAGCAAAAATGTTTTACATCTCTATTCATCATGAACTCATTAATAAAATAGCTCCCATTGTGTACAATCTTATAGATTCTACAAGAAAATTTTTAAAAAATCTTTAAAATACCTAATTATAAGTGACTTTCTTAAAAGGCTAATTTAGAAACCAAATTCTAACACTTCACCCCACTCTTGTATTCTCCAGCCATGACATGGGAATTACCTTAGTCACGGAATTAAATTACTCTGCTCACTCAATATAAACTGAACTCATAAGAGCTTAGTGACTTATGGAGTTTACTCTGCTACTTTGGAAAGATTATTATGTCACAACTCAGTATTAATTGTGATTTAAAAATAATAATAATAATTAATAGAGTAATAAGGCAGAATGTACAATGAGAGAGGAAATGGGGCAAAGGAGGAAGAAGAGATTGGTGGATTTTTTTTCTTTTTCCTTTTTCTTTTTTTTTCTTTTTTTTTTTTTTTTTTTTTTTTTTTTTTTTTTTTTTTTGCTGAGGCAGTTGGGGTTAAGTGACTAGCCCAGGGTCACACAGCTAGGAAGTGTTAAGTGTCTGAGACCAGATTTGAACTGAGATCCTCCTGAATTCAGGGCTGGTGCTGTATCCACTACCCCACCTAGCTGCTCCAACTGACATTATCCTTTAACATTTTGTTTATAATCTGGTTGGCCATACCCAAAGATGGCCTTTGTTCAATCATCTTCTTGGCTTCTCACCAGCGATTGACACTGTTGTCCATCTTCTTATGCCAGACACTCTTCTCCCTGTATGTTCATGACATTGCTTTCTTTTATTTCTCCAACAGCTTAAATATACTTCAGTCTCATTTGATCGATTATTTTCCATAACCCCATGCCTTACAGTGTATTTACTCCAAAGCTTTGTCTGGGTCTTCTTTTCTTCTCTCAGAAAGACTACCAACTTCCATTGGTACAATTGGTGTTTCTCAATCTGTATTTCCAAAACTAAGCTCTTTTGTGAGTTCTAATTTTCCATCACTAACAGCTCATAGGACAGGTGATTCATTTATTAAATAATAATTTATTATGTACTTAGATCTCTGGATTACAATAATAGTCTCTGCCTTAAGAGATTTAAGTTTATATCTACAGAATGTTATAATGTATATACAGCAAAGTAAGCATTACATGTGTGTATGTTTGTGTATATATATATATGCATATATATGTAATACACTCACAAAATTATAAATATCATATATAAATATATATGAATGTCTTCATATATATACTACATATAATATAATAATATGTAATATAATATTGTTATGTATACAAATGTGTATATAAAATATAAATAGATATTTATTCAGATAGTAAAGATGAATATTTTTAGTAAAATATAATAAGTATTATTTATATATAAATGCTACTTGACTGACTGTTTAGAAAGGATTTATTAGCACTGTCCTACATATTGACTTTGAAAACACACACACACATATACACAGAAGAATTAGGAGCAATAGAAGAAAGTTTAAATGAAGGAATTTGTTTTTTGTAAAAACAAAATTCTGAATGTTATACTGAGCTACTCATAACCTGATTATATGATATAGGTAGATATACACACATATGTATATATGTATACATATATGTAATCTATTACCGTTCATCTTGTTCTTCAAAGATATATTTAATTTAAAAAAATTATATATATTACTGATATCTTGGAAAATCTTAAATAACCTAATGAAAACACTATAGTAATATGTATAATGATAAAAATGTCATATCTACATAGAACTTTAATTTTTGTTTGTTTGAATCTTGAACTGCAATTTCATCACTGTTGGGAGCATGGGAGTTCTTGTGCAACTCATAATAATTTCAATTTTGCACTGATCTGTATAAAATTAACTGCTTTATCTGGACTCTGAGGGATGGCTTTTAAATTCAAATCTCTCTACCTTCTAAGCCAATTCAACATTAAATCTGGTTATCTTGCCTTTTAAAGAAGTTGTATTTGTCTATTTGTTTTTCTGATTATGTAGAACCTGACCCAGAGTTTCTAAGGATTTGGAAAAATATTTTCCTTACAAAATCCCAGTGATTTTTGATGCATATGAAGAGTTGGAGGAGCTGAGTATCTTGTTTATAATTATAGACCTAGTAAGTGATTTAGGCAGGATTCACATCCAGGTCACTTGACTTTAACTCCAGTACTCTCTTAATTTTGCTATAATGAACTTTTGATTACAACTAAATTCTGAGAGGAAAAATCCTTTTAGATCAAGTTCTGTTTTTTTTTTTTTTAATCCCACTAAATTACATTTACATATAATATGAATTTCTTTGCTGTGCTTTTATTTCTGAATTGTGGAATGTCTAATAATTAAATGCTGATTTTTGTTTAGGCTCATTTCTAATCTCTTGGATTATAAAGCTATTTCTGAATATTCATCTCAGTTATAAAGCACTCCTGTTATCCAAGAATTCTGATTGGCAATAGAAACAATTTGTTATTATTTGCTATATATGTAAAGTATTTTTTTTTAATTTTTAATTCTATTTCGAATGGAGTGAATTGGGAGGAAATCTATATAAGAGGAAAGGAGGAAGGTAATCAAGATGGAATCTGATGGTAAGCTTTCTAATATTGGAAAGATACAAATCTTGTAAGTATATCAATTAACCTAACTTGGTTAAAAATCAAGAAGCTTGGTCTAACATTCACACCATTTAAATCAGTTAAGACTGAATCTTGCTATCTTCAGAGAAGTTTTCACTTAAAATACTGGCTGGGAGAAAGAAAAAACTAAGCTTTGGTGTTACTCTCCTGTGTAAACTTGTAAGGTTTCTATAATTTCACAACTGTATTAACTTATTTTTAAATTAAGCCTGACTTGGAGAGACTTCCATGAATTGATACTAAGTGAAGAGAATAGAACCAAGAGAACATTGTACCCAGCAATAAGATTATACAAATATCAACTCTGATGGACATTGCTCTTTTCAACAATGAGGTGATTCAGGCCAGTTCCAATGATCTTATGATGGAGAGAGCCATCTGCACCTAGAGAGAGGACTGTGGGGACTGAGTGTGGATCACATTGTACTTTTACTTTTTTTGTTGTTTGCTTGCTTTTTTTTTTTTTTCTTTCTCACTTTTTTTTTCTTATTGGTCTGATTTTTCTTGTGCAGCATGATGAATGTGTAAATTTGTAAATATTACTTTTATGTATGGAGTTACATATGTGTAATATATATTGAATTACTTTGTTGTCTAGAGAAGGGAAGGAAAAAAATTGTAATACAAGGTTTTGCAAGGGTGAATGTTGAAAACTAGCTTTGCATATATTTAAGAAATAAAAATAATAAATAAAGACTGAAAGTTTTACTTCAATTATTAGCAGTAAAAATACATTTTAGTATTTAAGAATATTTGCAGGGCTGAAAAGGAGATCAATACTCATCTATTTTTATCTATGCCTATATACCAATCTCTTCCAAAGCATCTCAAGCAAGTGGTTATTCAACCTTTCCTTAATGACCCCCAGATGGAGAATTCATTATTTTTCCATATCAACCCATTCCTCAAAAAGTTATGTTCTTTCAACTCCTTCCCATTGCTTTTCATTATTTATGTACACGTATGTACACTGGTGTGTATGCATATATATACATATATGCATGTGTGTATGTGTGTATACACACATGTGTATGTGTGTGCGTATGTATATGATGAATTTGCATATATATGAATATCAGCAATAAATATATGTGTGTATGTATGTGTGTGTACACAGATTCAGATGGGTTGATGGAAGTTATGTGGGTATGGATGTGTATGTTTCTACATACATGCTTAAAAAGTTATTATACAGGAATTCAATAGTGACCTTTATCCATTTCTAAACTCAATCACCTGGAATTTATTAAGCATCCAATACTTGCCAGAAACTATAATAAGTGCTAGAGATAAAAAAGTAAAACAAAAGACAGTTCAGGAGTTTCAAAGAATTTGTAGTCTAGTGGAAGTTATGATATGTAAATTACTCTGAACAAATTAGATATGTGAAGGATACTTTGGGAGCAGTCTCAAAGCGACGGCATTAAGATTAAGAAGGATTAGCAAAGAGCTCTTGAAGAGGTAAAACTTTAACCTGAGACTTGATTGAAAGAAGTCAGGGCAGGTAGGAGGGAAAGAAAAGCATCCCAATCACTGGGGATATCCAGTAATAAAGCTCAAATTCTAAAGCCAAAGCATTTTCTAATTGATCTGGACATAATAAGAACCCACCAGAGTTTGTCGAATTAAAGGGATGGAATATGATCACATCTTGATGCATAGAAAATCAATTTGATTCCTGAGTGGCAGATGGATCATTGTGGGGAAAGACGTGAAGCAGAGGAAACAACTAGCAGACTATTGCAATAAATCAGTTACAGGGTAATAAAGTCCCATACCAGATCAGTGGCAAAGTCACTTTTTATAATTATTGAGCTTATAAACTATTTAATTAGTTATAGGGAGGAAGGGAGGAATGAGGACCCCAGGATAATACATAGGTTGTGTGCCTAGGTGAATGGAATTATATTGTACCAAAAATAGTTAGAAAGGAGGAAATGTTTTGGGGAAAAGAATGATTGTATATTTGGACTAATTGAATTTAAGATGGGCCAACTAGCTTGTGATGTTTAATGGGCAATTGGGTGGTTAGTTTTTGTCCTTCATTCTTAAAGAGATTCAAAATGGCACTACTATGTTAGAGTCAATTTAATGTGTCTGATGAGAGCAATAAGAGCTGAGAATACTCCATCACAGGTAGGGCACAAATAGTCCCTATAAACATTCTGGGATAGATTCTCTACTTTTGTGCATCTCATGGTTCTTCTAAGAGAATTTATTTCTATTTTGCCTAGAGAGCACAGCACCTTCTCTGATGAGAGCACACCATACTGAGTGGTTCTGTGTCAGCATGTTCCATGTCATACAATCAACTCTAAAGTTCTTTTAAAAGACCTTAAAATGTCCATATATCGGTTTTTCTGACCATCTTGTGAGCTCTTGCCCTATGTGGGTTCTCTATAGAATAGTCTTTTGGCCAAGTGTACACATGACATTCAAACAATGATCACTCCAAGAGAATTGGGCTCTCTGTAGTAGACTGAATGTTTGGTAGTTTTGTTTGAGGAAGGATTCTCAGCATCTGGAGAAATGCCAGGAGCAGAACGGAGGTTTATATACAATCTCTGGAGCTCTGACCAAGGCTTTTGATATTGCCAGATGCTGGAGCTTATGGAAAATTATGTCAAAATTTAATTGTCCAGAGATTTTCACCGGTACAGCACATCAATTTCACGATGGCATTCTTTCCCTGGGGAATAGACAATGGGAAATGCTCTCAAGCTTTCCTAGTCACTAGTGGAGTGAAACAAGGCTGTGTGCTTGCTCCCATGCTTTTAACATGATGTTTTCAGCCATGATTTCTTCAAAAAAGTCCAATATGGAATCTAATTCAGCTACTCCACTGATGATAATGGATGAACAGAAAGATCCATGAGTTACCTGCATAGTGATGATAAATGAAATCATGAGGGTTGATGACATCTCCATGTGAAATAATATAGAGAGCAAAAAAGATCAAGAGGATACATTAGACACATATCTTTATATATGTTCATTGAAAGAAGATAGTGTTGCACATGGAAATCGAGAAACATGGCAGCTATTCCTTTAACAAAGATGTATCCAAATTCAATTATTTCTATGTTGTTGCATTATGTATTCTTTATCTTTAACTTTGAAAACAGTCTCTGGTCTCATGATGATTATCTTCTTGCAAGGGAAATCACTTGGGCATATGTGTGTGTGTGTTTGTATGTATATGTACATATACTTCATATGTATAAGTACATCCATATATAAACATGTATATTCTATATGATAAATACAGAAGATGAAAAAGGAATCGGGAAAGTCCTCATTGGGTGGTGGAGTGGGAGATAGAACAAGATTTTTAAGTGCCTTCTATGTGCCAGACACTGGACTAAGTGATATTCAAATATTATCTCATTTAATTAACATAACAATCCACTGAGCAATTGTTATTCTCATTTTTACAGATAAGAAAATTGACACAGAAAGTAGTTAAAAAGAAAGAGTTATATGAAATTTGCACAGCTAGTCAACGTCTGAATTTGGATTTCAATTTAGTTCTTCCTCCTATCTTTGAGCACAGCACTCTATATACTCTGCCTCTTAGCTGCTCATAGGGAGGGTGATAGTACTATCACATTTCTTCTTGGCTTTGTTGATTTGAGTTCATTTAAGACAACTCACAAAACAAAAGCAAATGGACAGGAATTTTAAAAACATACTTGTATGAAGATTGTAGACTGAGGCAAAAACTTCTTAAAGCTAATTCCATTCATTTGATTCTAAGGTATATGGAGACATCAACAATATATTAAAATAATAATTACTTCTTTGAATACAGTTGTCATATTTATGATACCATAGGTCTGTAAGCATGTCTTCAATTAGCCATAAAATACTTTCCTGGGCAGAAATTTCTACATCGAATACCTATGAAGTTATTAACCCAAGATGATGGCAACATGGTAGAATTTAATAAGGACTATCATCTAAGTCAATTGGGAAAATATTCCTTCAAAAGACAATCATTCTGGTGAAAGTAGAGGAAGTAATTTAACCCCAATTACAACAAATAAGTTGATTTTGACCTTACCCACTTCCAAAGATATGAATAATTTTTCAATCTATCATGGGGCAAGTAGGTGGTGCAATAGAGTGCCAAGCCTAGAGTCAGGAAAATGTAAGTTCAAATTTAGCCTCAGACACTTACTATCTTGTGTGTTCCTAAGTAAATCACTTAATCCTGTTTTCCTCAGTATCCTTTTCTGTAAAATTAAGTGGAATAGGAAATGTAAAACTACTCCAGTATCTTTGCTGAGAAAACTCCAAAAGTGGTCACAAAGAGCAGGAGATAACTGAAACTGAACAAGAAATATTGACCTATCATATATTTATCTCTATTTAATTCATGTGTAATCTCCTTTGAGACTTCTAGAAAAGATTTGGATAGCCACCTCCCATGGTAGTAAACAATGGTTGTTTATTTTACTACAAAGAATTCATTGATCATAGACCTTAAGAACAAAATAAACCATGCATTCCATTCTCCTGCAGGAAGAGATTATCCCTTCCTACATTATATGTTCTGGTGTTCTTACTAGACCATTTAAAAACAATATGAATGATTGAGCATCCACAACTTCCCTTGAAAGCCAAATTCACAATCAATAGAGCCGCATGTTAAATCATAGTATGGCTCCAAGCATTTCAATAAATAGGTATTGATGTATCCTTGCCTCTTTAGTATAGAAACATATATTAAATAAACTTAGCACTCTATGGCCAGGTTGACAGGCAAAGTGGAGTCTTAAGCATTTCATTGAAAAACTCAAGCAATTGCTTGAATCCAATCTGTATACTTTAGGCCCCCAGTTCCAGCTTCTTTAAAGAGAATTATTCAAATCCTTTTATCTTTACAGATGGCAAGGGAATCGGGAATCTGTCTTAAAAATTGGATCTATATCTCCAAAAGAACTGGGTTGTCTGTACATATTTAATTCAGTATAAATAAGCACTACTTTATTATATCTCTGATACAAGAAAGAAACTGTGCTAAGAATTGCAAATACAAATGCAAAGATGAAAAATAGTCCTAATTCCCAAGAAGTTTTGTATTACCAGAAAAACTGAGGCAAATTTTGAAAAAAAAAATTGGTTTTTAATTTTAATGTAGAGTTTAAGCCAGCTGACCAAGTGGGACTATAGTCCAAAGCATTCTGTACAGATAAACAGAGGCAGAGAGCTTATATAGGGTTTTAAATAACTAGGATTTACAAATAGAATACATAACCTGAATATACAATTTTATCTTAACAGCTATTAACTTTAGGGGAAACAAAGACAGATAATGGGGATAAGGACACCAGGAGAATGGACAAGCCAAAATTCCAGGATAGGCTCATAATTTAGACCTGAGAAGATAAGAAGGTCAAGTTAAGACGGTCCAAGCAAAGCTTGGGGCAATTATTCAAAGAGAGGGAGAATTATCTTAGCAAGGATGAGATAATGTATGTGGATGTTTATGGTTATGTTTATGAACGTTTATGACACAATAGTATATAAAGGGGTGGGTGGTCTAAGCTTTTAAGTTTCCTGGGCTCTTTTCTAAACTTTTCTAAACTAAATTTTCTCAGTTCTAATTGAAAGGGGGGTAAGGGGAGAGAGTGGTAGAGAGTGGCTATGGCTTATTATCCAGGGCTCAACAATTCATACTCCTTCAAGAAAGCATGTGTGTAGGGGGGGAGGGATAGGTATAATGTATGCACATATAAGTAAACCTAGCTGATTTGAGAAATGAGAGAACAATAAATACTGATAGAAGGTGGAATTGGGAATGAAGGCAGAAAATGGGAAAATTAGATTAGAGTGGTCCTAGAGAAATCTAGGATTGATCATAAGAGAACTTAAATTTGGTAAGACATAATTATAGTCTTTTTTAAAAGTCACAGGACTTGGGCAATTAGATGGCACAGAGGATAGAACATTGACCCTGGAGTCAGGAAGACCTGGATTCAAATCCAGCCTCAGACACTTAATGCTTATTAGCTCTGTGACTCTGGGCAAGTCATTTAATCCCAATTGCTTGCAAAAAACAAAATAAACACATTTAAAGTCATGGGCATACACTCAAATCTTATTTCTAATTTCTACTATTGTGTGACCCTGGCCAAATAATTTACCACCCTAGATCCAGTACTGGTCCTTATCTATAAAATCAATGTATGACACTAGATGATCTTTAAAGCTCCTCCCAGGCCTTTATCTATGAATCATAGTTCAATGAGAGTTCTCAGAAAACATTATCTTAGATGGTTGTTTGATTTCTTTCCCTAGATATAGGATTTATCAGCACAGATATTTCAATAGTCTTTTAAACTAGAAACTTAAGTGTATCTGAAATTTTAGTAAATAGCCTTAAAGTTATAACAATATTTCTTATCACCTAATTTCCTAATTATTATTTATTTATATTAATATCATATGAATTTGATATCTTCTTAGACTTATTATGAAGTGGTGGGGGGAAATTTTTTATTATTTTAAAAACAAGCATTTCTATAACAGTATTTATTTATTTAATGATATTGCACATGAAACTACAAATTTTACTGTAGACAACTTGCTGTTCCTTTTAAATATACAGTAAACTTATTATATCAAAAGTGGTGATGGATATCCTTTAAAAAATGATCTAAGAATATTGCAACAAAAAATAAAACAGTCAATGAATATTTAAAGATGAAATAGATGTGAAGAGATTTCATTTGTAATTCAGGAAAGTTAAGTGTTCTCCATTCAATCAATAAGCATTTGCTAAGTAACCTACAAAGAGCCAGCTCCTATATTAGGTAAAAAAATAAATAAACAACCAAAGCAATATCACATTAACCTACCCTTTGGGTAAAACTAGCCTAAGATATTCAGTGAAGGAGTTACATTAGATCACCACAGCATATGTCTCAGAAAAAAATGCTACCAGTAGATAATGTGCTAAGCCCAGAATTGAATAGCAGAAGAACAGACTGCATATCCCTTGTGAAGTTGTATAATACTTTGATGACACTAATCTTCTCATTAAACTAATGGTCTATCTTTTAAATAATATTGTTTTGGCAATATAATAAAACTATAAAAGTTACTGAATACATAATCTCTAAAGAATTAAAATATAATAGGGAGATCCATGATGGGTGTAAAGTAAGCATTAATATATTATAAAAATAACAATAATAATCCTAATAGCTAGAATAATACTTTAAAATTTTCATATTATTTTAAATATTTTATATTATTTGATCTCACATTAAAACCTTTCATAGAAGAAGTAACAGAAAGAAAGAAAGAGTTAGAAGCATGAATGTTAAAAAAAAAAAAAAAAAAAAAAGATGTGTTATATAGTGAGGAAGAACAATGACTAGCATATTCCACTGGTACCTACACAATACTGAAAGAATTAAAGAAAACCCCGCAGCATGTTACACTTATATTATGTGTATCTGTGACAGTAGGGAATGGGGAAGATAATGACAGATATATAAAAGGAGTCAGGTACAACTTAAATTCTATCTGAATCATTGAAGCGTTCCCACATGGTAGAGATTGAAAAAGCATCAAAATCTAAAATTTCCTATTGCATTGAAGGTCATCTCCTATAGTCCTGTTGTATCTTGCCATTGGCCTAAGATGACTTCAGAGGAGAGAATGAGCTGGCAAATTTGCACAGCCCTCTTTCACTTAAATCCAATTTACTTACAAGTCATGACATCTCCTTTGTGGTGTCATGGTCTTCTCCCAGAAAGGACAAACAACTGTCAGAGATAAATTTAAAATTCTTCTCTTTATGTCAAGTATTTCCTACAATCTACCACATCTTCTTCCACAAAAGGAGTAATAAACCAGGATGGAATCAGTTGGTAGAAAGAT
Organism: Antechinus flavipes; assembly: GCF_016432865.1. Taxonomy (NCBI): domain Eukaryota; kingdom Metazoa; phylum Chordata; class Mammalia; order Dasyuromorphia; family Dasyuridae; genus Antechinus; species Antechinus flavipes. The sequence goes on from NC_067403.1 coordinate 233,613,298, forward strand.
AAAGTACAGAAGTTCATTTTTTTTAGAAAATCTGCAGTATGTTCAGAACATCAGTATTAAACATGGCTTTAGCTGATATAAAGAGAATGTCCACAATTTGGAAGGAAGTTGAGAAATTTGAAGGAAAAAAAAAACTACTGTTGGTAAAGGTGGGATTTAATTAAATAATTCATCCCTCCACCCCATTCCTCACCCCAGAGGATATAATTACAGACAAGTAAGAATTTTTATGTTAACAAGGTCTTCATACTCAGTGATCTCTTTAGGAAATATTAATTTCTCTCATTGACAGAAATAGAAGCAGCTTCTTCTATATGACATCTAGGTCCTTCTAAATAAGTCTCTAAGGGACAGTTAGATGACACAATGGATACAGCACAGGCCCTGGAGTTAGGAGGACTTGAGTTGAAGTCCAGCCTCAGATACTTGATACTTCTTGATATCCTTGGCAAGTCACTTAACCCCAATTGCCTCTCTCTCTCTCACACACACACACACAAAGAGCAAAGTTCCTTCTGTTTTTTTTTTTTTTAATAAATAAATAAGCAAGTCTCTGAAAAACTCTGCACCTTCAATTATCTCAAACTTATATACAAAGAGCATACCATATATAATTCTTAAGGAAAAATAGAGTCTAGAGCTTCCTTTATAAATAGTCTAAAGAGAAATGATTATTTTTCTTTCATTAATAATCAATTATTTAATTAGGATCAGGATTTTTTCCAGAAGCCTGCAGGTTGTTCAGCCTCTGAAGAACATTGCTGATAAAGACATTTAATTAACTTTTTTTCTCAATTTTATTCAGCTACCACCTAAGTAAGGAAGCCAATTGTACTCTACACAGGTTTGAGTAGGAACAAATTCTTTGATTAGGTTGCCCAAAGATGGAGAGTTTAGAATTAAATGACACAATCAAGGTTTTATCCTGCCCCGTTCCTTAGTAGAGTAGGTCCATCTCTCATAGTATTTCTCCTGCCTCATTGTTAACCAATCAGAGTTGATTGTGATCCTCGGGAACATTCACTTTTCCAAGGGCATATAAATTGTGAGCCCACCACCACCATTATTTGTCTTTGGCATTTCAAAGTGTCACTAACCAATTTTATTGGTAACATATTAGCGTTATTAACAAAATGATTAATCACTCAGAACTTATGTTTCTCGAACTTTGTTAACGTCATAGACTTAATTAACCTTTATAATAAAATTATTCATCCTTATGTATAATTCAACTATCTCCTGATTTAATATGAGCTTCCATTTTATTCTGGGCTACCCTCTTCTACAGCAATAACTAACTAGTAGAAGTTGTTAATTCAAGAGCACAGAAATAAAACAATCTGAATATTAGAAGCGGCCACAAAATTAGTCACACATCCAACCGCTGTAAAGAGGGTCTTGGATACAATTTAATAGTCCTTGCGTTGTTAAACAAAGTTGTGGGGTTCTCCTCTTTAAAATATAATGGTTCTCTCTGAGCAGGTTTCTTGGGGAGGTTTTCTGGAGACAACCTTAGTTTCAGTTTTGTCAAAAGAGTCTTCAGTTCACTTCATCCAATGGGCTTTCGGTAATTAAAAACAGTCAAAAAATTAAAAAAGAAAAAAAGAAAGAAAAAGAAAAAGAAATAAAAAGTCCTTTCCTTATCTTTTCAGCTAATGGAATGGATTGTAAGCTTCAAAGAGGGAGTTCTGTGGCCTGAGCTGTCAGTTGCAGGTTCAAAACTGGATCTCCCATCGGAGTGATAAATACATCAGAAAATGATTGGAAATATCAGTGAGAGCCCTTTATGAAGCTGAAAGTATGTATCTCCTTCCGTTTGTTTAGTTCCATTAATTGTGAGTGGTGTGTTAACCTCAGATGGCTGAGAGAGATGACCCGCCTTCCTGTATGAGCTGAGAACATTCTATTCAGGGCTAGATGAAGAGGCTGGTCATAAATCAAGTGCTTTATAGAGGAGAGAGGATTGTGCTTTGGATGGTTGCTTCATCTGCCTCCCTTTGTAATGTAAATACCTGAGAGTATTCAAATTAGGCTGCAATTTTCTAAAAGGGAATAAATAAATAAATAAAAAGGAAAACAGCCTGACCAATTTTTCCTTGTTAGGGGGGAAATGGAGAGGTCTTGCATTTCTTCCCTGGGTTCTCCCTCCCTTACTGATGTGTTATTTAACACTGCTGGGGCTCTGCAACCCTGGAACATGTTAAAGGTGAGATCTAAAGGTTACTATGGTAACTCCCCAGGGTACAGTTCTTTTCAGTGATGGGGGATGGCAGGTGCCTGGGCCAGGCTGGAAATTGATCAATTATATAAGATTGATCAAAAGGCAGATAAAGTTTTTGTCTTCACTGTTAAAGATGCTAAAACCATTGAGGGTCAGGTAGGACCCCTCCCCCCCAAGTTTGAACTCATTTAATCAGGCAATAAGTCAAAATATTTTAAGTGTTTATTATATATTAGTTACTATTCTAACCATAGAAAAGGGGGGCGGGGGATGTTGCTGTATTTACATTATCCTAATGGTCCTTGAAGGATCCAATAAGGATGAAAAAAATTTTGGGGAAAGTAACTTAATCACGTGGCCTATTAAATAAGTAGTACTTCTAGAGGGGTAAAGGTCATTCTAAGAGTTAAGACATAACATTCAGACCATAGAAGTGAAGAAAACTTTTTTTTTTATTTTAATAATATTTTTCTCCAATTACACATTAAAAGAATTTTAACATTCTTTTTTTTTGTTTGTTTGTTTTGAGTTGTAAATTGTAATCCTTTTTCTCTGTACCCCAGCCCCTGAGGGTAAGCAGTTTTGATATATTACACATGTGTAATCACGTAAAATACTTCCTTATTAGTCATTGCAAAAAAAAAAAAATGCAAACAACAAAATAAAGTGAAAAATGTCTGCATTCAGACATCTTCAGTTCTTCCTCTAGAGGCAGATGGAATGTTTCATCATTGAGTTTTTTAGGATTGAATTCGATCATTATGCCATTAAGAATAACTGAGTCATTCATAGTTGTTCATTTTGCAAAGTTGTTATTGCTATGTATAATGGTCTCCTTGGTTCTGCTAAATTCACTTTGTATCAGTTCCTGTAAATCTTTTCAGTTTTTTCCCCCTGAAAATGTCATTTCTTATATCACAATTATATTTCATTACAATTATATACCACAACTTGTTCAGCTATTTCCCCAATTAATGGGCAACCTAATTCCTGAGTTTCAGCCCTACAGAAAGAGCTGCTATAAATATTTTTGTACTGTATATATATCTATATACCTACACACACACACACACACACACACACACACACACATATATATATATTACATTTCCTTTTATAATCTCTTTGAAATACAGGCTTAGTAGTAGTATTGCTGGATCAAAGGATATAAACAGTTTTTTAGGCCTTTGGGCATAATTCCAAGTTGCTCTCCTGAATGACTGAATCAATTCACAATTTCATCAAAAGTGCAATGGAATCCTGGCTTTCCAATATCCCCTCTAACATTTATTCTTTTCTGTCACATTAGCCATTATAGTGATTTTCTAATCAATAATTATAGTTTGCCCTATACTAGATTTGGGGACTACAAAAACAGAAACATGAAACTACCCCTACCCGTGAAGGACTGAATTCAATTGGAAGAAAATTTTTATGTCTTTATTTTATTTTGTTTGGTTGGTTTTATTTATTAATTTCTTTTTTCAGAAGTCATTGTTGGCCAAATGCTAAAGGAGCCTCACTGTTCTTCAGATAATCTAAAAATTTGATCCCTCAACAGATTATGTCCCACAGATTAGAACCATGCAATATGACTGAGATATTATTGATATGAAAATGAAAAAAAATTCATTGACATAAATGAAATCTATTCCACTCTCTCTTATTCAATTCAGAACACATTTATTGTTCATCTGTGGTGGCTGCCCAAGATATGTGGACTGATGAAACAATAAAATGTTTCAAACACTATTAAGGAATAATAGAAAATTCAACGTGGCCTAGCAGATGGAGCACTAGATAGAGTTTTAAGAGAAACTGTTGTGACTTCCGGTTAAGATGGCGGAGAGGAGGCTCACAGTTGCATAAGCTCCGCACTTTCTCTCACTATCCACTTCATTACAAGCCTCTGAATCAATGCTTGACTGAAAAAAACCCACAAATAGTTACCAAGAGAAGCCATCCTTGAGATCCGCCAAGAAAGGTCTGTCTTTACTGGAGGGCTGGGGCGGTTTTAGATCGGGCGCAGGCGGCGGGCAGCGGCAGTGAGGGCACAGGAGCAGACTGGAGAGGGGGTGGAGAGTGATCATAGCCGTCTCTGCGGGGAGAGCTTCGCTACAGGTTTGGATACTTTCCTCCGGCAGCAAGTCAACAGCCCAGCAGAGAAGCTAAAAACACCGGGGCTGAAGAATACAACCCCAAACAGCTGGAGTCTCTCAGGACCTGGCCGCCCCCCCCTTCCCCCCCTCAGTGACTCAGCACGCTTTGGGATCTCAGAGCGCAGGCGCAGCACAGTCCTGCTAGTGCCTCACTGCTGCCTCCTGCAGTCTGTAGAGGAAGCTCGATAACACACCCAGCCCCCCCCCAAAGAAAGACTCCAGTTTTTTCTGTTTTTCTTTGGTAGTTTGTCTCTGATTAATAGACAGAATGAGCAAGAAGCTGAAGAGGACTTTAACCCTTGACAGCTTCTACACAGATAGAGAGCAGACTCTAAATCCTGAGGAGACTAAAAACAGGCAGTCCCCAGGTGATTCCCCAAAGGAGGAGATCGTCTGTTCCTCAGCACAGATGAACCTCATAGAAGTGATTAAAAAGGCTCTCACAAGGGAGCTAGAAGAAAAATGGGGAAAGCAGAGTGAGACTTGGGAAAAGGAGAGGGAGGCTTGGCAAAAGAGCCTGGAGAAGTCAGTTAAAGAGAGAGTGGATAAAGAAGTAAAATCCTTGAAAAATAGGATTAGTGAACTGGAAACAGAAAACAGCTCTCTAAAAAACAAAATTGGCGAAATGGAAAAAAATTCCACAGAACAAAAGAACTCAATGGGACAATTAGAGAAAGATTTTAAAAAAGTGAGTGAAGAGAATACTTCACTGAAAATCAGAATTGAACAAGTGGAATTGAATGACTCGAGGAGACAAGAAGAATCAGTCAAGCAAATCCAAAAAAATCAAACAATGGAGAAAAATGTGAAATACCTTCTGGGGAAGACAACAGACCTGGAAAACAGATCCAGGAGAGACAATCTGAGAATCATTGGACTCCCAGAAAAACATGATGAAAAAAAGAGCCTGGACACTGTCTTCCAAGAAATTATCAAAGAGAACTGCCCAGAAGTCATAGGAACAGAGGAAAAAATAAACATTGAAAGGATTCATCGATCACCCACTGAAAGGGATCCTAAAATCAAAACACCAAGGAATATAGTGGCCAAATGCCAGAACCCTCAGATGAAAGAAAAAATATTGCAAGCGGCTAGAAAAACCCAATTCAAGTATCAAGGAGCCACAATAAGGATCACCCAGGATCTGGCAGCATCCACATTAAAGGATCGAAGGGCCTGGAATATGATATTCCGAAAGGCTAAGGAACTTGGTATGCAACCAAAAATAACTTACTCAGCGAGAATGAGCATCTTTTTCCAGGGAAGAAGATGGACATTCAACGAAGTAAGCGAATTTCATCTATTTCTGATGAAAAAACCAGAACTTAACAAAAAGTTTGATCTACAGATATAGAACTCAAGAGAAATCTAAAAAGGTAAAGATTAATCTTGGGAACTATATTTTGACTATATAGATGTATAAAGAATACATGTATACCTTGTTCTATAAATTGATGTGGAAAGGACATTGTACCAGAAAAAGGGTAAAGTGGGGGTAGTACATCTCATGAAGAGGCATAGGAAACCTATTATATCTGAGAGAAAGAATGGAGGGGGATGAATATAGTGGGTATCTTACTGCCTTCAGAATTGGCTTTAAGTGAAAAATCTTAAGACATATTCAATCTATGGTGAAACTTCTCCCATCTCATTGAAAAGTGAGAAGGGAAAAGTGGAAAGGGAAGGAATAAGCTAAGCGGAAGGGAATACGGGAACTGGGAGGGAAAGGGGTAAGATAGGGGGAGGAACTCTAAGGCGGGGGGAGGGACACTAAAAAGGGAGGGCTGTGAGAAGCAAGGGGGGCTCACAAGCTTAATACTTGGAAGGGGGGAAAGGGGAAAGAAGGGAGGAAAGCATAAACCGGGGTTAACAAGATGGCAAGTAATACAGAATTGGTCATTCTAACCATAAACGTGAATGGGGTAAACTCCCCCATAAAGAGGAAGCGGTTAGCAGAATGGATTAAAAGCCAGAATCCTACAATATGTTGTTTACAGGAAACACACCTGAAGCGGGGAGATACATGCAGGTTAAAGGTAAAAGGTTGGAGCAAAATCTACTATGCTTCAGGTGAAGTCAAAAAAGCAGGGGTAGCCATCCTGATCTCAGATCAAGCTAAAGCAAAAATTGACCTAATTAAAAGAGATAAGGAAGGGCACTATATCTTGCTAAAGGGTAGCATGGATAATGAAGCACTATCTATATTAAACATATATGCACCAAGTGGGGTAGCATCTAAATTCTTAAAAGAGAAACTAAGAGAGCTGCAAGAAGAAATAGACAGTAAAACTATAATAGTGGGAGATCTTAACCTTGCACTCTCAGAATTAGATAAATCAAACCACAAAATAAATAAGAAAGAAGTCAAAGAGGTAAATAGAATACTAGAAAAGTTAGATATGATAGATCTCTGGAGAAAATGTAATGGAGACAGAAAGGAATACACTTTCTTTTCAGCAGTTCATGGAACCTATACAAAAATTGACCATATATTAGGACATAAAAACCTCAAACTCAAATGTAGTAAGGCAGAAATAGTAAATGCATCCTTTTCAGACCACGATGCAATGAAAATTACATTCAAGAGAAACTGTTGTGCCACAGTTCTCTTTTATTATCCTGACTCAGTTTCCCTAATTATCCTGATTCAGTTTCCCTATATTGTCCTGCCTCTGGTTTCTAATTGTTCTGCTCAATTCTGCAAAACCATCCCTCCCTCTTAATCATCAGAATATTTGATAAGGATAAAACGTCTTATATTTTAGAATATGAGAATGCCTCTCCCCATCCCAAGCTATCAGAATATCTGATACTGTCTTATCAAGATGTCTCTTCCTGGGGGGGAACCTCCCCCCATTATGTCATTCCCATCTCTGGTGGCTCACCCCACCCTGTCAAATCCCGTTACCACTCTCAGCACCCTGACTCTACCCCTGCTTCGGTCTACCCTCTGTGTCTGAGCCACATGTATATATGTCATCGAGAATTCATATTGCTTGCTGGATTCTTGGAGATAATAGTCTCATTCACGCTTGGGACCAAACCATGGATCCATTTGGTCCCAGTAAATATCTCCCTTTTAAGTAAATTATCAAATACTCTCTAATCTCTATCTTACAAAACCTGGGTTAAAATCTCATCTCTGGCACTTATTCACTGAATTGGACTTGTAGGCACAGATAAATCATTTGATCTTTTTAAACCTCAATTCCCTCATCTGCAAAACAGATATAAAATGAGTCCTTATAGTGCTTACTCAAAGGAATATATCACAGTGTCCAAAGAGTTGATGTGCATAAAGTATTTAGAAACACCCCAAAATTTCATGTGTCAGTTACTATATTTTCCTTTAAAAATTGTATAAAAATTAACTCTTATTTCCAATGAACTGTGATCCAGTTTGCAGATTCTATAGGAATTTTGATGCATACTACAGTTGTGTCAGGCTCTATAGTGCTGGGGAAAGGATCGGGCTAGGTAAATGAAGGAAAATGGGTTTTGGTTGATGGAAAAAAGTGTTTTTGAATGGTCACTAAAAAATGGGACTAACAATTTAAAAAGTCAGATATGTTTTAGTTTGATGAGGTTAGAGACTTTTGGGAGTAATTTTGTGAACTGGTTCTATATAGGTCACAGAGAGAGCCAATGAATCATACTGCACTAAAAAGAGGACTGAATTTGGAATCAGAGAGATACAATCAAACTTTGCCATTTCCTTTATAATTTCAAAAAAGTTGCGTTAACTCTCTGGGTCTCAGCTCACTCCTCTGTAAAATAATAATAACTAGCATGTATATGAGTTTGCAAAGTGCTTTATATTTATCGCTCAAAGTGTCCCTCACAATAACCTTTTGAAGTAAATGTTAACATCCCCATTTTACAGGTGAAGATAATAAAGTCCAGAGAATGAAAGTCATTGTCAAAGTTAACAATACTAAGTAAGGTTCTGGGAAGTTTTAAAATTCAGCTCTTCCAAACTCTAAATCCAACAATCTATCCATTTTGCTTCTGCTGAGGTTGGATTATATGATTTCTAAGGTGCCTTGCACTAATAAATATTTGACCCTATGATTTCACAAGAAACCCTGCAAACCCCTTTAAAATACACATACATAGTGGATTAGGCGTAAGACCAATAGGAGAAAAAAATTGCTTCATGTCTTGTGCTTAACAGTCACTCCCATACATATACATAACAACACTGTCAATGGAGTGTCATCTTTGAGTCAGAAACACAATAGGATTCTTAGAGGCTATGATTTTAGAAAAGAAAGCTGCTTAAAGTGATGTTAAATGGGATCTGTGGGTAATGGCTCACCTTGCATTCAAAGTTAATTGGATAGTTAAAATCCCAGCTTACATTTAATACATATCATTTTTCAAATGTCTCAAGATAAATCTGTGAATTTAAAAATGAGAGAGAGAGAGAGAGAGAGAGAGAGAGAGAGAGAGAGAGAGAGAGAGAGAGAGAAGCAGAGACAGAGACATACAGAGACAGATAGACAGAGACAGACAGACAGAGAGAGAGAGACACACACAAAGGGATACATTTCCTGAGCTTTGAATTTGGATTTCCTAATTGTATTTACATACAAATAGTATTCTTATTGAATCTACTTAAGTATGACATGGTTTAGTCCATTTACTATTAAGTTCCTATATTCCATGGCACAAATAATATTTTCAAAGCTATTAAGATTGGTCATCTAGAGTCATCTGTAAATCAATACAAATCATCTCTTATCTAATTCCACATAGCTTCCTTTTTTTAAAAATCATAATTCATTATTTCATTTTTTTCATCATAACAAGGACATTTGGATAAAAATTCAAAAGTGTAACAAAAAGTCTCAACAGTCATGTACAAAACAAACCAGGTGGTATGGGATACAGAGGGCTGGAATTGAAGTCAATAATTGTGTATTCAAATACCAGGCAATTCATCTCATCTTTCTCAAAATCATTTTCTCTTTCATAAAGTATACAAAATAATTTAGAGAAATGAAAGGCAGCAAGGTGGAGTGGACAGGGGCCAAACTTGGAATCCACAAGAATTGGGTTCCTGTTCTGTTCTGAAACATACTGTGTACCATGGGTATAGATACATCACTTAATGTCTCAGTATCCCAAAACTAAATTACAGTGGAAAGAATTTCTGCATCCTAAGTTACCCTCATAGATGACATAACATCACAAATAATTTAAAAGAAACCAAACAAAAATAAAACAGCAACAGAAAACTTAACATTGCCTACCTTGGGTTTTGGAAGTGAAAATGCATACAATATCTGAAGCATTATAAAAATGATCTGTTTTTCTTATTAATTATAATTATTAAATATCATTGAAAAGCATTTTCTTAAGTCCTTTTCAAATGCTAAATTTCTTGTACCTAATATCAACCCCACCTCCATCCTCACTCCACACAAAACTCGAGATTCACAATATAGCTTTTCTTTTGTTAGAAAAAACATAGATCAGGAAACAAACTAATGTGTTTTTCAGTAGATAGAGCTTGAGAATATAGATTCAAATTTTATTTTTGCTGCTTACTATTTGCATGATTTTGGATAAATCATTTGTTCTTCCTGAGTCTGAGATTCCTTCTACCTCTACCTCTAATCTTTATTTAATGGTGTGATATATTCACACATAACTTTTCAGGTGATAGAAAGATGTACTACTTTAAAAATCTCCATCTACACCTCTCCCAATATCAATCTAGTCTTTGAAAAACAACTTAGAGGAATACCACAGATTATTCAAAGAGGATGTGGTACAAGGGAATGAATATGGATTTTGAAGTTATGTGACTTCAAATTTAAATTCTGATTCTATTATTTTACTACCTTTGTGGTCTTGGGCTCATTCCTGTGTAAAAAATGAAAAGGAAAAAACAAATCTGGGTTAGGAGTTCTATAAAGTTGTTTTCAACTGTAATTGCATTCATTCATTTATTCATTTCATTTATTTGTTTATGGTCCCATGACTAAAGTAACTGCTCTCACTTTGTAGAAGAAAAATAAAGAGTCTGGAAAATTGTTACTAAATACAAAATAATGTCTATGACTCCTGGGTCTTAAGTTTTCATCCAACATCTATGACTATGTTGGGGGTGGAGGGGGTGGTGAGGGGAGATTTAGCTGGTCTATAATCAAAGAGAATATCATGCATCTGAATCAGAGGATTTCAAAGACTTAATTTATTTTTATAAGATAATCTGTTATTATTCTAACAATGAGAGCAGTCCCAAAATGAGAAAAGTAGTATTCCTTGGAAGCTGGAGGATTCTCACGTACTTGGGGTCTTTAAGAAAAAAAAACTTCTTATTATCTGTCACATATGCTACAGAAAAGATTTTTGTCAGGTTGGACTGAATTGCATTTGAAGTCTTTTATGGTATTGAGATTCTATGATATTTGTAATTTGTTATTTCTATATTATAACATGTAGATTCTATTTAATAAATGATGATCACTCTTTTCCTATGTTTAAATTCTATTTTTATTGATCATTTTTCACATAGTTATATATTAATTGTACAATTCCCTTCTTTCTTAAAGTCAGAATTACAAAGCATCAGAATTTGAAGGACTCTTACACCATGAAACATGGCTTTGGATTCTGATGCCTCTTGCTGTATGAATTTGGGCACAGTTTTTATGCCCGTCAAGCCTCAGTTTCCTCATATGAAAATGAGAGCACTTCATTAGATAATATTCCATTTTGTGATCATTTGCATATAAAGAGAGAATTGTTAAAGCTAGAAGTTTTAGATCAGAACATGTTGGAGAAGGAAGAAATACACTGAATGTTAAAGTTGGAATTTGGGGTCAAATAGAGCTAAGTTCAAGTTCCTCTTATCTCCAAAAGTGATATGGTAGAAATTACTTAATGTCTCTATGTCTCACTTTCTTCAACTGTCAAATGGTAGTCCCTATCTCAGATAGGTGCTGGGTTCAAATGAGACTATTGTTTGTGCTTTGTTCTTGAAAAGGGCCTTGATATTAGAGATGGGATGCCAGGGCATGCAAGAGATTGGATTTAAGTGAGAGAGGACTGTGCAAGGTCACCAGTTGCACTTTCTTCTAGGAAGTCATTTAGGTCCAGTAACCAGATATGGATCAAGAGAATTGGAGATGTCCCTGCATACAGTAGGAGACTTTTTTGAGCTAAGGTTTCTAATAGGTCTCAGTTTGACTGAGATAGAGATAGAAGGGACTAATAATGATATCTTATTCTAGCCTTCTTTTTTGGAAGGCAATTGGAGTTAAGTGACTTACCAAAGGTCAAACTCTAGTAAATGTTAAGTATCTGAGCCCAGATTTAAACTCAGGTCCTTCTGACTAAAAGGTAGTGTTCTATCCACTGCACCATCTAGCTGCCTCAAAGGTAGATAGCAATAGAGGTAAAGTATGGCCTTTTCCACCAAATTTAATTAACACCCAAAACACCAAAATTAAGTCAAAAAACAAGCAAACCAACAAATCAACCAAAACGTCAACAAACAAGTAAAGAAAGAAATGATTGAATGGATAGATAGATGAATCTGTGAGAGGAAAACCCTCAGGCTTTCTGTACAAACAGAAATGATTGTTATTGCAATTCATTCTGAGTCGATCGAGATCTTAAAAATGACCAGTTGGGATAAATGGTACATTACAATTTTTAAACAAATGTTAAAACCTCAGAAAAGTACTAGAAATCATTATTACAATCATTAACCGAGAATAGAATTTTTGAGCTGGGAGGGATATAAGAATATAAAAAATTAGAATTGGAAGGGATTGTAGGATTCATCAAGCTGAAATACCTCTTTTTTACAGGTGAAAAAAAATTGTCCTAGAGAGCTAAGCACAGAATCATGGACACAATATACCTAGCAGAGAGTAGAATGTATTATATATTAAATTATCTGAGATAAGATGAATAGACTCATACCAGAGTAAAATTTTGGATAATTATTATTATGATTTTAAAATATTAATACCCATTTTATGAATATTTTACCTATAGATGCAATTAAAAACTGAGAAACCTCTCTCAGTTAAACCTGCACTCTTTCCATTCTAGGATCTTTCCTTGCCCAATAGTATATCACTAGTTAGCAGTGATGTGGCCTTTAAAATGAACTTCAAAAGGCTGAACACAGACCGAGTTTCTTCTCTATTTAAAAGAAAGTTCATGAATGCCAAGAAAGCAGTGGCCCGATATAAGCCCTGGTAATTTCCACTTGAAATATTGAATATCAAAAGTTGTTAATGTGTTCCAGGGAACTTAAAAGATGGATTGGTAACTGCCATTCCACTCTGTAACCCTGGGAGATCTACATTCAAAATGCTTATATGTTTCCCTATGATATTACCTTACAATAACATAAAAATGGGTATCAAAATTTTAACTCAATCCCAGGACTCCAAAGTCTAAGCCAATTGCTCTTACCACTGTACAATGTTGCCAATTATAGGTTCTAGAGTTTAGGATGCACCCAAAGTTAAGATTTTCATTATTTGAGACACTTTAATCAAGGAAGCTTAATGTTGAAATGTACACTAGAAACCACATAATCTAATAATGAAAGTTAATCTCACAAATTATGTTATCAGTCATTTCAGTCAAGTCAAAATCTCTGATACCCCATTTGGATTTTTCTTGGCAGAGATGCTAGAGCTATTTGCCATTTTCTCCCCCAGCATAATTTATAGATGACAAACTGAGGCAAAAAGGGTCAGGGTCACATAGCTGGTTAGTGTCTGAGACTAGCTCCAAAGTCCACATACCAAATAAATGGCTATCCAAACTTTGACTGAACCCCACTAATGATGATAGGGGAATCTCATGAGAAAGGCCGTTCTTTCTATGTTAGGGTATTCTACTTTTCATCTGAAGGATTTCATTACATTTAAAAAGGTACCTCTGCCACATATTTGCTCACAGTTTCTAGTTCTCCTTTCTAGGAGTAAACAAACAAGTCTAATTTCTTTTCCACATGAGCAAACCTATCCAAACCTTTACAAATGGAAGCATTTATTCCTAAATCTTTTCTACACTAAATAACCCTTGTTCTTTTAAGCAATCCTTATATAATAGTTCTTCTGATGGATTTGAATTGGCTGCCTTGAGGGGAAGGGGAGAGCAAGTCTTAAGTAATTAAAACAAAATTACTTGTAATCAGATAATGAGAGAACAAAAATGATAATGGGATAAAAGTTTCTATAGAATTGTTTTTGATTTTGAAAAACATGAAAATCGAGACAGAGAGACATACAGGGAGAGAGACAGAGAGAGAGGGAGAGACAGAAAGAGACAAAGAAAAAGACAGAAAGAGAGAGAGAGAGAGAGAGAGAGAGAGAGAGAGAGAGAGAGAGAGAGAGAGGGCAGGCAGAGAAAGACATTAGGGGCAGCTGTAGAAGCAGAAGGAAGATGCTTTCTAAGAGACTTACTCTAAGATTTGCCCAGTCTGGAGTCCTTATCTTTCTTCAACATGCAGGTCAATACATCAGAGAATACCTGAATTGCAACTTCTTTAAGAAACTATAGGGGACTGGTGAATTTACTCTGCTCTGCTTCTCTCTTCTGTTTCTTTGATCTAGACAATGTGTAGAGAGGTTCAATAATAAGTATTTGATATTTTAAATTTTATCTCCATATATATGTGTGTGCACATGGATGTGTATATACACATACATACATATATGTTTGTGTGCATATATATATATATATATATATATATATATATATATAATTTTTGTTTTAATTTTATGTTAGATTTGATTTTCTATCTTATCCATATTGGACGTGAAAGAGTTAAAACTGAGCCTATACCACTGAGAAACTCTCTCAGCTAGACCTGAACTCTTACTATTCTAGGATCTGTTCCTTGACCAATAGTATATCGCCAATTAGCAGTGATGTGGCTTTAACAAAAAATGTACACACACACACACACACACACACACACACACACATATATATATATATATATATATATTTCTTAACAGTGTAAAGTCATTACAAAAACTAATTGTATTCTACGGTGTAAAACCTCTTAAACAAATGTAAGAAAGGCAGAAAATATAAACATATCCTTTACAAACCACACTGTAATAGAAATAATGATTAATAAAACATGCAAATGGAAATAGGAAATAAGTAATGGTAACCAAAGTGTCAAAGAACACATTATAGAAACCTGCTAAAGAGACTGGCAGTGTAACTAGGGAATTTAGTTACTGGAGAGTCAGGTTTCCAGTCAGAAAGACTCACTTTTCTGAATTCAAATCCAGCCTCAGATACTTACTAGCTGTATAATCTTGGTGAAGGCACTTAACCCTGATCCCTCATCTCTAAAATGGGTTGGACAAAACAATAACAAACCACTTTAATATCTCTGCTAACAAAAAATGTCAGCTATAACTTTAAAATGACTGCACTACAACAACAACAAACAGATTGATTAACAATGAGAAAACATTCCAAATATTATGGGACATTTTTGTAAGCTGTCCTCAGAGGAAAACATATACTTCTTAAAATATATAGTAATAAAATGGGGAGGGGGAGAAATAAGACTAAATGCAGTGCATGCAATTAAAAAAGAAAAAGAAAAAGAAAAAGTAAGCAATTTACCTCTTCTGAAATGTTAAGTCCTGGATAAAAAAATCATAGCCACCCCTCCCCTCACCCTCCCTTTCTTGCCATTAGGATTGGAAATCGAGGTTTTTTTTTTTTTTTTTTTTTTTTTTTTTTTTAAAGCCTGGGGGAAACTTTGAAGTTTTGACCAGGTACATTACCTTGATCCTTGCTAAGATAATTCCCCCTCCTTTTCAGTGTTACCTCACACTTCCCTATCTCCTGTCCTTGAACTTCTTATCTTGACCCCTATCCTGTCAGGATTAAGTTAAGATCTTGTGACATAGGGAGCAATTCATATCTCCTTTTGGGACTTCATCTGGAGTTGATTGTCCTTTAGGAACCTCAGGATTGGAAGTCTGTTCTATCTCTCCATAAAAGTTGTCTATGGTCAGAGTTATTTTTGCTTTTTTGTTCATTTTTTTTTTTAAGGGTTGAGATCTGCTCTTAAGGCAACAGATTGACAGCTGCTTTAATTTGTTCTAGAGCCAGTGTTTCTGACTGACTTTTGGTGCTGGGTGATCAAGGCCAGGTGTCCTTCTCTCAAGGCTAAGCAGTTTACAATTTGCCTTTTCTAAATTTGCTTTTGGCTGTTTTATAGCAAATCTGCTAACACCTGTTTGCAAGCAGGACAGAGTAGCCTAAGAGGTTCACAGAAGATTCCCTGACAAAACTCTCAGGCTCCCTGCCCCATCTCCTTGCCCCAAGTTCTTTGTGCTTCTGTCTGGGCTTAGCAGACTGTCCCCATGTTCATTTGAAATAGATTTGTTCTGATATTCTTTCAAGGTATCTTCTTCTGGAAATGTGTTGTACTCCGTATATTTGTGTGTTCTGTGACTCTAAAACCAGTTTAGAGTCTTAATCTACTGTTGGTTTGATAAAAGGTCAGAGTGTTCTGCCACAGTTCTTTTTTAATTGTTGTGCCTCAGTTTCCCTAATTGGTCCTACTTCAGTTTCCCTAAATTGTTCTGTCTCAGTTTTTCTAATTGCTACTGTCTCAGTTTCCCTAATTGTTCTGCCTCAATCCCCTTAGTTGCAAACTCTCCTCCCTCTCCTTCATGAAGACAGATATAACTCAGGGCTATTTGCTCTAAGGTTATAAATTGTCAATGTATAAACTCAGAAAGGGGAACTCCAGATATTCTGTCTGTAGCCAGACATTTTCTTAACTCCCAGTTAGTAAGAATTTATGGTCCTACCCCCCGCAACCTGTCAGAACCAAGTTGATGGTTCCTGCCTGGAAATTCTCCCTTACCAAACTTTTTGTTTAGCTACTGCATATAAATATGTCATGGAGAACTCGAACTGGCTGCTGGATGCTGGATTCTTGGAGACAATAGTCTCATTCAGCCCTGGGACCAAACCATGTCTCCATTTGGTCCCAGTAAATCTCTCCCTTTCAAATAAAATAGTAAATAACTCTCTAATCTCTATCTTGCCTCAATTTCTCTGGCATTACAAGAGGAGGTCACAGAAAGTCTTGTCTGCACTCCGCCATCTAGGAAAACTATTAGCACATGATTATATCAATAACCAAACTAAAAAAATTCACATGATTATCTCAAAAGATGCAGAAAAAGCATTTGATAAAATCCAACACCAACTCCTATTAAAAACATTAGAGAGTACAGGAATAAATGCACTTTTCCTTAAAATGATCAGTAGCATCTATTTAAAACTACCATTAAGCATCACATGTAATGGGAACTAACTAGAACCATTCCCAATAAGATCAGGAGAAAGAAACAAGGTTGACCACCATCATGTTTACTATTCAATATTGTACTAGAAATGTTAGCTTTGACAATAAGAGAAGAAAAAGAGATTAAAGTAATTAGAGTAGGTAATGAGGAAACCAAATTATCACTCTTTGCTGATGATATGATGGTATACATAGAGAACCCTAGAGAATCAACTAATAAACTACTAGAAATAATCCACAGCTTTAGCAAAGTAGCAGGATACAAAATAAATCCACACAAATTATTAGCATTTTTATATATTACCAACAAAGTGCAGCAGTAAGAGATACAAAGAAAAATTCTATTCAAAATAACCATTGATAGTATGAAATATTTGGAAATCTATCTGCCAAGGGAAATTCAGGAACTATATGAGCAAAACTACAATACACTTTCCACAAAAATAATGTCAGATCTAATAAGGTGGAAAAATATCAAGTGCTTATGGGTAAGAGGAGCAAATATAATAAAAATGAAAAACTACCTAAATTAATCTACTTATTTAGTGCTATAGAACCAAACTTGGAATTATTTTAAAGATCTAGAAAAAATAATAACAAAGTTCATATGGAAGAACAAAAGATCAAACATTTCAAGGGAATTAATTAAAATAAAATAAAAAAAAAAAAACAACAATGAAGGTGACCTAGCTGTGCTAGACTTAAAACTATATTATAAAGCAGCAGTCACCAAAACCATTTGGTATTGGCTAAGAAATAGACTAGTTGATCAGTGAAATAGGTTAGGTTCACAGGACAAAATAGTCAATAACTATAGCAATCTAGTGTTTGACAAACCCAAAGACCCAGCTTTTGGGATAAGAATTCAATATTTGACAAAAACTGCTGGGAAAATTGGAAACTAGTATGGCAGAAACTAGTCACTGACCCACATCTAACACCACATACCAAGATAACATCTAAATGGGTTCAAGATTTAGATATACAAAGTGATATTATAAGCAAATTAGAAGAATATAGGATAATTTAGCTCTCAGATCTGTGGAGGAAGAAGGAATTTGTGACCAGAGAAGAACTGGAGACCATTATTGAATGCCAAATAGATAATTTTGGTTATATTAAATTCAAAAGTTTTTATACAAACAAAACTAATGCAGAAAAGATTAGGAGGGAACTAATAAATTGGAAAAACAGTTTTATATTTAAGGATTCTGATAAAAAGCTTCCTTTCCTGTAATGACCGCATATTTAAAATCAGCCGGAGTCAGGAATTCAGGGTAAGGGAAAAAAACTTCAATCTTTATTGAAGTGAAGAGGTGAATAAGAATTGCGATAGCAATATGGGCAAGAAAGATTGCGATAGCAATATGGGCAGCTGTGACAGGAAGCCAGCTAACAGAGGGGGATCTGACCTGAAAAGCCGTAGCAATGGCAATGCAAGCAGTCTCTCCTTACCCTTCCTTTTCCACTCCCCTGTCTCCACCCACCAAAATCGCCATTTCCTATACAACACATCAGGACTGGCACAAAGAGTGGGCAGGGGCCATTCTTTCTCCAAGCATATATATTAATAGAGTATGGTCCAATTACTATTTAGCCTCATGTGCTTGGGACCTCAGTGCATCAACTCAAGCCTCAGCCCATTACACTTTCCAAAATATACAGAGAATTGATTCAAATTTATAAGAATTCAAGCCATTCTCCAATTGATAAATGGTCAAAGGATATGAACAGATAATTTTCAGGAGAAGAAATTGAATCCCTTTCTAATCGTATGAGAAGGGGCTCTAAATCACTATTGATCAGAGAAATGCAAATTAAGATGACTGAGATACCACTTGGCTAAGATGACAGGAAAAGATAATGGTGAATATTTATGGAAATGTGGGAAAACTAAGACACTGAGACATTGTTGGTGGAACTGTGAATGCATCCAACCATTCTAGAGAGCAATTTGGAAATGGGCTTAAAAAACCATCAAACT
This sequence comes from Antechinus flavipes, assembly GCF_016432865.1. Classification (NCBI taxonomy): domain Eukaryota; kingdom Metazoa; phylum Chordata; class Mammalia; order Dasyuromorphia; family Dasyuridae; genus Antechinus; species Antechinus flavipes. The sequence goes on from NC_067403.1 coordinate 233,631,996, forward strand.
GTGCATACCCTTTGATCCAACAATGGTTCTACTGGGATTGTATCCCAAAGAGATTGTAAAGGAAGGAAAGGGACCCACATATGCAGAAATGTTTGTGGCAGCCCTTTTTATAGTGGCTAGAAACTGGAAACTGAGTGGATGCCCATCAATTGGAGAATGGCCGAATAAGTTATGGTGTATGAATATTATGGAATATTATTGTTCTGTAAGAAACAACCAGCAGGGTGATTTCAGGGAGACCTGGAGAGATATGAACTGATGCTGAGTGAAATGAGCAGAACCAGGAAATCATTATACATAGCAACAACAAGATTATACGATAATCAATTCTGATAGATGTGGCTCTCTTCAAAAATGAGATAAAAAAAGTTCCAGTGATTTTGTAATGAAGAGAGCCATCTACACTAGAGAGAGGACTGTGGGAACTGAGTGTGGATCACAATATAGCATTCTCACTTTTTATTGTTATTTGCTTGAATTTTATTTTTTTACTTATTTTCTGTCCTTTTTGATCTGATTTTTCTTATTCAGCAAGATAATTGTATAAATGTTTATATGTATTAGATTTAACATATTTTAACATGTATAACATATATTAGATTGCTTGCCATCTAGGGGAGTAGTTGGGGGGAAGGAAGGGAAAATTTGGAATATAAGGCTATGCAAGGGTCAATGTTGAAAAATTACCCATGCATATATTTTGAAAATAAAAAGCTTTAACAAAAATTTTAAAAATGTTAAAAAACATATAAAAAGAAAATTATACATTATATCTAAACTTATATGTATAAGATTATTTGATATAAAGATATTCCTTGATATTTTGTGGGTCTTATCAGTTACTTCACTTTGGTATTTTCATTAATAAATTGTTTTAAACATTAAATTTCTAAATATTAAAAATAATAAAATTCTAAATATTAAAATATTTCTAAAATATTAAAAAAGGATTAAGTTATGATCTTTTTTCTGGATGGTTTGTCTGATTTCCCCATATCCTCATCCCCTTATCTGTCTTTATTTCCCCTATAATATTGTATACCCATGTTATGTATTCTCTTTGCAAACTCTAGTGAGCTAAAACCCTATATAAGTTCCCTTTCTCACTTTATCTGTACCTAATGCTTTGTACAAGAGTCCCATCCTGTCAGGTAGCTTAAACTCCACATTAAAGATTAAAAACCAATCTCTGCTTGCCTCAGTTTCTCTGGTATCACAGAAACAAGTAAAATTGGGGGAAATGATGACAATCAATGGACAGATAGAGATTCTTGAAATAATTTTTAATGATATAATAAACTCAACTAAAATCATGGCATTTTAAAAAGATTAATGTTAATAAATTATTAGTTGATTTGTGTGTGTGACAGAGAGAGAGAGAGAGAGAGAGAGAGAGAGAGAGAGAGAGTGTCTGTCTGAAAGACAGACACAGAATGAATGAAAAATTCAAAGTAAAAATCCTCTTGGAAAGTCATGGGCTAATAACAGATCATTAGAGTTGGAATTTTTTATAGTCTTGGAAAGAGGGAATTCTAACTAGAAATCAGAATATATATGCACATGTATGAAAACACACTCACACATTCACATATGTTTTACAAAGGGAAGAACAGAACTCTCAGAACTAGAAGGAATTTTGGAAACCACAGTCAAAATCTTTTTAGTTTGCAGATGAGGTAAGTAGAGTCCAGAGAAAATGTCTTAGCCTGCTTTATAGTGTCACAGTCATATATCCAGAACAGGAAAAATACCTTAGATTTACTATAGTATAACCCCCTTATCATAATAGAGTAAATTCAAGTCTGGAAAGTTTAAATGTCTTGTCCAATTCATACTGGATAATTCCAGATTGGTTTGATTCTGAAACAGCTACAAGTCACAATAGGGAGAGTGCCATGTCTGAAATCAGCAAGATTCATCTTGATGAGTTCATATCTAAGCTCAGACATTTACTACTTGTGTGACCCTGGACAAGTCACTTAATCTTATTTGCCTCAGTTTCCTCATATGTAAAATCATTTGGAGCAGGATATGGCAAACCATTCCAGTCTATATGGAAAGCCCCAAACAGTCACAAAGAGGATATTTTTGAGTCAAATGGGAAAAAAAAGCCACAATTCTAATATAGATTCTTTGACTCCAAATCTATGTCTTTCTCCATTCTAAATTTGTATAATAATGAAACAGAGAAGAAAACTCAGAAACTAATATCAAAGTACAGTTTGTTAACAATTGCTTCATAAAGACTTTATAGTATATTTTCTCGAACAATGGAGTGTTTCAAAAGTAAACAAATTGCATTTGGCATAGAAATGAAATGTTTTGTTTATTTCTTTTCCTTCTTTCTTTTTTTTTTTTTTTTTTTTTTTTTTTTTTTTTTTTTTTTACTGACTTGTATTTATAGTCCAAGGAATGAAGATCAGAGGCAATAAAGAAACTGGACACAAGAGATAGCAGTAAAAACATAGAGGTGTGGAGAATAATTTCTAGCAATACAGTCTCATCTTTATGAAGAGAATTGATCTCCAGTCATCTCAGAAGTAAATCAAAGACATTGCTATAATGCTGAAATACATATATATATATACATACATATGTATATATATATACATATGTATGTATATATATAATATATATTTAGAAAGAGAGAAACAGAGACAGCAAGAGAGAGAAACAAAGACAGAGAAAGAGAGAGAAAGAGAAAGAGGAAGAGAAGGAAAGTAGGAAAGAGACAAAGAAACAGAAATAGGTAGTCAGAAAGATACACACATATACTTACTATACAAACACACATATATATAAATATATACATAAATATACATGGATGCATACATATATTCACATGTATATTTCTGTATATAGATATGTACAAGAATTTATCTGTATATAGATGTGTACATGCTATGTATACACATGCAAATATATACATATCTATAAATAGACACATATCTCATATATTTGTATATTTATATGTGTAGATGAATACATATACACATATACTTGTATGTATGTTGGAATGGAAAGAGCACTAGGCCTAAGTATCAAGGATATTTCTGAAAGTTGTGTTTCTGCAACTCATCAATTTTGTATCTCTGATAATCACTTTGTCATGTGGACTTCCATTTCCTCATCTGTAAAATGGGATACCTCTACCATCTACTTAACTGCTCATAAGGAGCCAATGCCATAAAATATAGGAATAACCATATAAACCATTCAAAAATTCTCAAATTGTAAACTCTTTCCAAGGATATGGAGAATTTCTTATCTCTCTTTCAGTGACATAACTATGAACATCTTGTTTTTATTTAAAATTCTCTAAAATGATGTTTCCTTCATAAGTCTTTCTTAGAGGCAATGAGGTGTTTTAGAAAATATCTCAGAGATAGAAAGCCTAAGATGGCAAGTCAGTTTCAGTCTTTGAGACTCAATTTCCTAACTCAGAAAACAGGGGAAGAAAGGGAATAATAATATTGTCTATTTCTACAGAGTCATGGTGAGGAAAATGATAAAATTTCAATTGCATTTTCAGTTCATGAAATCATAGTTCCAGAAATCACAGACTAATGTGGAGAAGTCATTATAAGTAATCTAATAATATATAATGTTGTAATTTATAATGTAAAATATAATACATATAATATTATAATAACATAATGCCCTAAAGGAACAAGTACATAGAAAAGTCATATTTGGTGATGATGCTTATTATACTAGCATTATATTAGTTCAATATTGATTTTGATTAATAAAGGAAAATGAGGGGAAAAAAACATTCACTTGTAAGATTTTTAGCCACAAACCTTAAAATGAGACCCCGTCCAAGTGAAAAGAATAGCTTCAAGCTACTGAAAGTATAGAATTCACCAAACCCTTCTTAACAATGCTTCCACCTTCATGGATAGTGGGTGAAATAATGGATGGAGTGTAGGGCTTGATATCAGAAGCAAGTCACTAACTATTGTTAAAGGCCCATTTTATAAAGAATAAATTCAGAGATACAAAGCGGCTTATCAAAGAACAGTTATTTGATAGCACATCTTAGGTTAAATTATAAGTTTCTTCATTCCTTTATCAGTACTCTCTTCAACACAGTATAGAATTTCATCATAAATTCCAAAGCATGCTACTTTGAGAAATATACTTATTTTTATTTTAGTCCTACTTTAAGACAATTAATTGGCACAAATGTACTGAACTACTGGACTTAACTTATGAAGACCTGAGTTCCAGTCTTGTCTCAAAGACTTATTATGTGATCCTAAACAAGTCACCTAACTTTTACTTGCTTTTATGCCCTTTTTATATACAATTATTTTTCACCAGGTTGGCTGTGAGGATAAAATTATATTTGCAGAGCACTTTATAAACAGAAAAGGCATAGAGGTGATTACCAGAAAAATAGATAACTTCAATTACATGACATTAAAGATTGTTCAAATAAAATTTGTACAAATAAATTCAAACAAAATAAAGGCAGATAGAAGGAAAAGATAAATTATCAATTGGGGGAAAATTAGTATCAGATAATCTGATAAGAATCTGAGATCCAAATTAGAGGAGATTGACAGTGATTAGGGCACAGAGTCTGGAGGCAGAAAGATGAGTCTTCCAGAGTTCAAATCTAAACTCAGACATTTACTACCTGTGTGATTTGGGGTGAATCACTTCACCCTGCTTGCCTCAGTTTCTTCATCTGTAAAATGAAGAAATGGCAAACATCACCACATTAGTATCCATGTGATTATGGTTATCTCCAGGGCACTAGGCCTTCTTTGTTCTGTGTCTATGTATTATTTGCCTATCCTAACTATAACACAGAGAAAGATCTACCACTTTCCTTACCACCCAGTCACCCAGAACTGGGCTTATGAGGAAATTTTCCTAATATATCTATATATTTGTCTGCTGGTATCAAATACTTTTCTCTTCCTTATTTCCCTAACTTTTCATTACGGTGGGTCTATTCCACAGTAGGGAAACTTTATGCTGAGAATACTAAAAAAAAAAAACAAACAAAAAAAAACCTTCCCCCCAGGGGAAAAAAAAAGCATCTTAATGACTAATATATTCAATTTGAAAAAGGAAGTTTTCCATTCTTTTCACAAAAAAATAAGAGTACTCTGTGCACTGTCCCACCTCCTAGTAATGAATCACTCCTACCATCACATTACTTGGATTTTATAATCTATAATCCTTCTCTCTCTAAATAGCACTTCCCCCCCCATGAAAACTGCTAACATAGTGTCATCTAAAATATAAAATAATAGTGCCCTCAACCACTTGTACTTTTACAAAAAATTTGAGCAAGAGTGTCTCAGAAATTGCTTTTAGAAATTCTGTTTTATCTGAAACATTTTCCCAAAACAAAGGTTTTGAACAGGTATTTTAATCTAGTTTCAAGACAATCCCACTACACAGATTGGTCTGTGCAAAAAGATTGAAATTTCAGATGATTCCATGTCCCTATTTTTCAATCTTATGGTCAGTAGAAAAATGTTAATATCTTGGTAACTGGTTTTCTGATGTGGAAACAGAAAACACCAAAGCCATTATCCAAGGTTGTATTTTAAATGAATAATTTTGCAAAGGTAGCAAGGGGGGGAATATAATTTTCATCTCTACACTATAAAATCTGGTGGTGGTTGTAGTATTTGGGGGAGACCAATATGTTTAAATAATTCTTTCTTTGTTAATATACCATGTGTCCATCTCATTGTATATAAAAAATAGCTATTAAAAGGTAAATCTACTTTTCAAAAAGGACAATGTTTTCAGACTATTAGGGGAAAAAATAAAAGACATGGTAGTCTAATTTAAGGTAAGAAAGAGAGTAAGGAGAGATTCATGGGAATATCCATGATATTTCATGGATAAAAGCTTCATGATACAATTATAATAGTGATGATGATGATGATATCAAATGTTTATATTATACTAAAGTTTGCAAAGCCCCTTACATATGATCTCATTTGATTCTAGAAACAATCCTGTAAAGTAGATATTATATTATCTCCATTTTGCAAATGAAAAAAAAATGAGGCTGATAAAGGATAAGTGGCTTGCACAAGGTCACATGGCTAGTGTATGTTTAATTAAGTATTGAAATTCAAGTCTCCTGACTCCAAGTATAATACTCTATGAATTGTGCCACCAACTGAGTAATCATCATTTAGTGAATTAGTTGTCCTTAAATTATAAGTTAGGGAAATCCCTACCATACTAGTGAGGTAGGATTTGTCTTGCAGGAAAGGTGCCCTATAAAGAGTTAATTCTATCCATTATAAATTTCATTTATAAGGTTGGTAATGGGAAGCTTTTGAATATTCCTCAAATTACATTGTATAAATTAGGCTCACTAATAAGACAGTATTAAATAAATTTATATTTAGGAATGATATAAATATTCCATCCACAAATTCAGTTTTTCTTCACCAAGGACCAAAACAACAAAGATGGAGTTATAATAACAATTAAGACTTCAGTTAAACTGGAAGACACTATCATCTGCCTTAAACTGATTATTGTTCCTCATAGATGAAACTAATTGTAGGTGACTAGGAATTTTACCAAGGACACCAGAATTTAGAGGACACAAAAATTAAACATATACAAACTTTCAACATCTTGGAAACAACTGAGCTTCTCACTTAGTTAACCACAATAAATATTTAAAACAGGAACCTATAGAAATTAATTCAACTTCCAATTTGTCTTAATTGCTTCTTATATTTTTGTCACATCATGAATTACAAATTTGATTTGAGTGTACCTTTTGTGTCACTCACCCAGAGGTAGCACAATAGTTAATTACCTCTCTATAACTCACCCATAAATGCTAAAATAATTTCCCAATGATTTAAAATACTCAGAGCTAATCCAAGTTTTTCTTCTTATAATGGAAAAATGTTAAAAATTTGACTGAAGCCCAAATCATTTCTCCCTCCCTGGGAGGCTAACCCAGCCAACTTATTCCAGTCTGTTTTTGTTTATTTTAGTTTGTGTTTCTGCTTGTTTTTATTTTTTCCCTCTTGCCTTTGGTTTTGTTTTGTTAAGGAGGAGAGAATTTATAGGGATTGAGATAAGCCACCTGGGGTTCAGGTAATTGTGATGCTTAATATTATGTTAGCATTAATTACCAAACAATAAGGGATTTAAAGGAACCAGTAGTGTTGCTTGTATAACAAGGAAAATGAGTTTTGCAGGAGGAATCTTCTTTTTGATTATCTGCAGTGAGTTTTGATGAGGTTACACCATATTTTACACCATATTTATATGTATAAATGTAAATGCATATATATGAATATTATGCAGCCACATATATGTGTATGTTTATGCATATATACATATAAAAATGTATGTGTATATAATTACCCACACATATAATATGGATTAATATGCTATTTATTATAACATGTAATACATATCAATAATACATCCAATTGGAGTATCCAATAGGATCAAAGCTTTTAAAATCAAAGGTTATGCTGTTCAAATCCCTAATTGCACAGATGAGGAAATTGGCCCCATGAAAGAAAAAGACTTGTCTAAAGTTATATTTGTATTAATTGGTACAGACAGTGTTTGAGCCAAGGTCTTTTGTCCCCAAATTCACTATTCTCTGTTTTATGATCCAAAGGGACAGAGATGCATAGGACCCCATGCTTCATGAAAATAGCACAATTTTATTCCATCTGTAATTGTCGATCTACTTTCCTCCCTACTTTTGAGTACTTCAAAGAATACCTCCAAATTTACTCTTCCATTATATTTTTGTCTATCTCCCTTTTCAAATATATGGCTGGACCTGAAATCTGAGAGAATGGGCTTAAATCTCATGTCTGCCCATTACCAGTTTTGTATCCTTGAGCAACTTTAGGACAACATTCCTCAGCTATAATTAATTAGTGGGGATGGGGAAGGAATTGAGGAAGAAATTTTAGATTTTTTTTTTTTTTTGTCTTTTAAACCTATGCTATTGTGACCTTTCAATCCCCATGGTCAAAGGATGGAGGGTCTGGCTAATTTTAAAAATGACATGGACAGGCCAGGTTGGGAGATAATGTTGTGAGGCAAAAATGGTAATGAAAGGAAAGATCCCACAATTTTTTTAAGATCACAGTTTTCATATAGAATCAGAAGCTTCTTAAGAGGTCAGATATTCAATGTCTCTTACTTTACGAGGAAAATGAGGTTTAGAATATTTAAATTACTTGCTCAAGGTAGCACAATTCATTAATGAATTCAAATCTTTTTTTTTTCTTTTTTTTAACTCTTCATCTATTACTCTTTCAAAGGTTCATGCTAATTTGTCAATATACAGTTGACCAAAGTCCCAAATGTGTTAGAAGGTGATTAGTTGTATAGAAGAAGCAAATTGTGAAAACCCAAGGTTGGTACTCAAATACCTTTCTCACTTTTTTGTTGGGGAGGGGAGGGTACTAGTGTCATCACAGAAGCTAAATATTACAGGAGCCAATGGAATTAGAGAACTAATTTCTCATTTTTTTAGCCAATAGTCATTAAAGTCCATTACCTAGATGATTGGAGAATCCTGTGCTTTTGGCACTGCAGAATGTCTTATGTGGTAAGAAAAAGAAAGCATTTCATTTTTCACCACAGATCAAGCAGAAAGCAAGAATGTGTTTGAAGAGTTCATTTGAGTCTCCTTTGGTTCTTTCCTAAACAATCAGCATCCAGTTGGGCAAAAGTCACAGTGTATGCTGCCAAACCACCTGGCTCTGGGATTCTCTCTTAGCTTGCAAACTAATTATGGACAGCCCTTGATGGTCGTCAGTGAATGATAACATGAAAAGGGAGAAAATGATGTGCAGGATTAGCCATAAAATGATTCAGAATATTCGAAGGATGTTGAAACACTGGAAGGAGCACCTTTTAGCAATAAGAAGTAAATTATTGATTTGCTTCTTTGTTGTGAGATAGAGGGAAGGAGGGAAGGAGAAAAAGAGAGAGAGAATAGAATGAAAGCAGGAAGAAAAGAAGAAAAAAAGGAAAGAAAAGAAAGAAAAACATACAATTCTAACCTTGATTCAATTGTTTTCTATGAAGTGCTTTTGTGTGTGTGTGTGTGTGTATGTGTGAGTATAGATGTATGTATGTATATTTGAAACATCCATTTTGTCCTTTTAAAAATAATATTCTTTTCTAGATGCTACTGATGCAAATTATGTCCCTTTAATCTTTTGGGAGGGGGCCCTGAAATATATCCCCTTTAATCTGTGGGGGAAGGGTATTCCAGAACCTCAAACACCTTTCACAGACAACACCCTTTCCAAGTTAAGTGGTCTCATTCAATTGGAGATCTTGGCCAGAGGCATAATTACCACCCTCTATTGAATTGGAGATTAGTCCCTTCACTGCTTCCAGTGGCTCAAACTCCCAGTTAGTAATCTCATTCAATTTTGAATTGAATTGAAGCCCCAAGCCATAGGCTAATAAAAGACAATTCTGAACCTCAAATCTCTGCAGAAGTTCTAAAGTCTTTTCCCACTAAGAAGGCTGTCTTCCTAGCAAACTGTCTCCTTGGTATAAATAAATCCCATTCTTTGCCACAAACCTCATGCTTGCATTAATTGGGATTTGCACATTTTTTAGCAAAGCCTGCCACCAGCCAACAGGGATCCCATTGCTGATAGGGAACCTCTTACCCTCCATTCTCTTACTTCATCATTTGGTGACCTCATCAGTACAGAAGATAGTATGCTAGACCTGGAATCAAAATGATCTGTGCTCAAATATGGCCTCAGAAACTTCCAAGGTCTGTAACACTGGACAGGTCACTTTCCCTCTGTTTGCCACAGTTTTCATGTCTGTAATATGAAGGTAATAATAGTATTTACCTTCCAAGTTATTGTGATGGCTAAATTGTCAAGTGGGACTTGACACACAGTAGGTGCTATAGAAATAGTTCCTACTGCTACAACTTTAACTACTACTACTACTACTATTGATATTATTACTACTATTACTACTTAAAGAAGTATTGATTCTCTGATCAATATGGCTCCTAGCAGGTACTAGAGTATTCAATTTGCACTGCTTGAGTTTCAAAATTCAAATCAAACTTTTATTAGGCATTTATTATATGTATGACATTCTGCTGGAAACTAGAAATAAAGATAACAGTAACATAAATCCCTGCTCTTGAGGAATCTAAGAAATAAAATATCCTTAAATCTTTGACTATATATATATCACATATAAAGATATAAAATAATGTATACAAATATTACTCAGATGTTGTTGAATTAATAGTGTTGGAACTATTTGAAAAATATTTGAATAGTCACCGTTTATGGAAGGGAGTCTTTTATAGAGTAGAAGAGTGGAATATAGTGATCAAGTAGAACAAGTGGTAGATTATTGGACTGGGCAATGGATTTGAACTAGGAAATCTTGGGTTCCAATTAGAACATTGTTGTTTACCGCCTGCCTAAATTGAATGCCTATTTAATTATTTTGGTCTCTTCCTTTTCAAAATGAAGACTAGATGATCACTAAGTATCTTCTAGTACTAAAGTAATATGAGTCCCATTCCAAACTTCATTTATCAAAAACCTACTACGTGCTTGTTATGGTTTGTTTTAATTCAGTATAATTCAACCAACATTTATAAAGGACCTAATAAGTGTCATTCATCTTTTAAAGCAATCAGAATGAAAAAAAATAATTTAACTGTTGTTGACTTAAGAAAAGAAAAAAAGAAAAGAAAGGCAGAGTGTGGTATCTAAATTAGAAAGAGTAATATTTATTTTTTTCTCAACGTATTCTATTCAATCATACATCTGCTTTGTCCACTTTTCTCATTGAATTGAGTATTCCCTTTATTTTGTTGCTTTGATTTTGATAAACTAAAACAGTCCTGGACATCTTTGATTAAGAGAAACCAGCCAAAAAAAATCATGGAGAAACAACATGAAAAGTTCCCTGAAATTAACCCTTCAGTTATGATGGGATGATTAAAATAACAGACAATGACTTTGGACCTCAGGATATAAGATCCTCCTCCACCCAACAACATCATTAATAGCAATAACATGTACAAAACTGTCAACAACACTGCTCCCATGATAGACATAGAGGCATGAGTATCATTTGCAGGAGGGGCTGAAAAGAGAAGAGGATGGAGAGCAAAATCTCCCCTGATACATGTCTCAAGGAAAAAGAAAAAGTATCCATTGTGCTATTTTGTAACTTCTTAATCAAACTGATTCTTACTTGCTGAGTGTTCAGGTGAGAAAATTGTACCTTCTGAAGGAGTACAAGTGTCAGGAATGCCCTTAAATTTCTGATGCTCCAGAGAAAAATGGCATACTTGTTTCACCTTACTTAGGCTTCTCTTTACTCTGTCCGCTGCTCAATAAAAGCGCAAAATATGTTCAAGGTACAATTGGTCTCATAGAATGTTTCTTTCATTTCATCATCAGTAGAAGGTCATTATTCCCATGATTCAGAACAGACTTTGCCATGGATTTTTCATTTTGGGTCTTAAAACAGAGAGAATCCACAGGAATTATTTACTTTGAACTTTCCATTATATAGATGAGGAAACTGAGATGAGGACAATTCACAGAAATTAAATAACTTCCTCAAACTCACACATAGGACCATAGTAAGGATAGAGTCTGACTATAAACTATCTCTCTTGTATGAATTGACTATGTAACTATATACAGAGTCATTTTAATGACTCCAAAGTTAGTTGTGCCATGTCATCGTTGAAGTTTCTTGTCAGAGAACCAATGGTTTTCAATATGGGAGATGACTTAGTGTTCATTTTCAACCTTTTCTTTTTATAGAAGAAAAGCCTTAAGTCCACCCAAATGATATGGATAGGATATAAATTCAGGATCTGAGATTACACACCTGAAATTCCAATTTTATCACAGCATCTCCTATTCAGACATGTCCCATGATATCTCAGATTAGCCCCAGAGTCACAATCACCAGGATTTCATGTTCATACATGATTACACAATTATGGTTTCATGATTCATGTATGTATATGTATATATATGTAAGTATACATATATATATATGTATATATGGATTTATATATATTTTCAGAATCTTTTTTCTCTCAAAACAGAAAAATAACCAGACTGAAAATGGCAATCATTATAATAATGATTAATCATGACTGACAATTTGAGTGCTGTTGTCTTAAAATACACCTGCGTCAACAAGCTCCCTGCGGTGAAATTTCTGTTGCTGAAAGGGAATGCCCTCATTTGCATCTCCTGCAGGCAAGGGATCCTGGTGCCTGGTGGCAGATCTCTGCCTCCAAGCTCAGCAGCACCTTACCAGGGGCTCCCAAGCAAATACCTGGCTGGGTTCAAGGAAATTAACACATCGATTGCAGGCTTCATAAACAAGGATGACTCTTGTAATCACACAAGTTCAACTGCCTCTTGTTTGAAATAGGACAGCTGTTTAATAGCTTAGCACAGCACTAGGCGATGGAGAAGGACAGGGAAGTGAATGAACAGCCTGACTCACCAAATGTGTATTCGTTTACAGCCACACAAATATCAGAATTATGCAGATAAGTTGGTGCAATAGTGGGGGCCCAAGAATTGGATGTTAAAAAAAACAACTGATTTGTAAAGAATCTGTAAATGGTTACATTAATGCAATCATTACTGAAATACATCTCTTTTGGGGAAACATAAAGATAATTATTACCTTTGATCCAAAATCATATATCTGAATGTTTTTCTACCTTTAAAAATGATATATTTTATTTTGACACAAAAGACAATTTCCAATGAATAATCCTCACCTCCCCCCCCCCACACACACAACACATAGAAATACCTCCATAAGTTCAATTGAAATTCAATGAACATTCTAAAGGCTTACTATATGTAAGACCATGTACTAGTTATGAGGGTTGTAAAGTCAGTAGAAGTATACTTGGAAATATACCTGTAGCAAATAGTTCTGGGGCTCACTCTACAAATCCCCATTTTGACAATCATATTAGGTAAACAGTTTGGCTACTATTACCTTTGACCCAGACTTAACCTTCCTTCCCCTTGGGGTTGGGTATTTTTATTTATCTGTTTTGTCCTAACACATCAAGTCCCCATGCTATTTTCCCCCATAATTCACTAATTATTATCTCCCCAATACTAGTTAACATTTCCAAAGGTTTGTCAAGGATCAAAGTGTAAAAATCTCCCAAATGGTAACAAACATCTGCTTCTATATACTCATCATTTTTGGTGAGAGAGTGAACTCACATTTAAAGTTGTGGTAACAAATTATTTCTTGCCACCAAATTCACTTCTGTTGAACCTAACCATTGGTTGAGTTGTTTTTAGTTAGTATTTTAATGTCTTACTTGCTGAATCAAGCAGGATGGCCTCTCTAGGCACTACTGTAGTGCTTCAAACTACGGCCTTCGAGCCAGATGCAGCAGCTGAGGACGTTTATCCCCCTCACCCAGGGCTATGAAGTTTCTTTATTTAAAGGCCCACAAAACAAAGTTTTTGTTTTTACTGTAGTCCGGCCCCTCAACAGTCTGAGGGACAGTGAACTGGCCCCCTATTTAAAAAGTTTGAGGACTCCTGCTATTGAAGCTAATTGCATACTCTGCTGTGAATTCCAGGTGAGGCTACTGTAATAACTCTTCATTCTCTGCTTCTTATTCACTCAGGGAAAAACAAAACAAAACACGAAGGGTGGGGTTCCACAGAGCTGGGTAATTGTGGCCACTGAAGCAAAATGAAGGCAGCTTGCCTCACAAGACAATCTGCTATTGCTTCTGCTACTGCAACCCCCCTCCCCATTCTTCCACACCCATTTGTTGAAAGCAACTAAGTGACTTTTCATTACTATGCTATGAGCCAAAAGGAAAGACTTAGCCTACAAGCTTAGAAAGGAGAATCAGATGGGGGGTAGGAAAGAAGCAAACAAAGAATGCCAATTGTCTTCCATCATGAGTTTTAAATTGGAGGGTTAGAAAGAAAAAAGGGAACAAATACTTATTAAACACTACTATGTGGCAGGTCCTTGCTAAATACCTGATAAATATTATCCTATTTGATCTTCACAACAATTCTTAAGAAGTCCATGCTATTAGTATTCTCATTTTAGAGATGAGAAAACTGAAGCCAAAGTGAAAAAACTGATTTCAATGACTTACCTAGACTCAAGGCTAGTAATTATCTGAGGTAGGAATTGAAATCAGATATTCCAAGTTGCAAAACATGGAGCTCTATACACATACACATACACACGTATGTATACATATGTATATATGTATATTTGCAGTATACATACATGTATGTGTGTATATGTTTGCATATATATATGCATGTAGATATAGGTACATGCAAATATATATGAATATACATATAAACACATGTATATATGTTTGTGTGTATGTTTTGTATATGCATGCATGTTTGCATTTGTGTATATTTGTGTTCAGTTATCAGTACAAGATCGGTACAAGATGAGTATCTTATTGGTAGGTTGCCTTATTGTACAGAATTTTTTTTTCATAAACAAGTAAAGCACAATACATAAAATTATGCAAATTGCATTATCAAAAATGTTTTTTTATCTTTTAAAATAATATTGATGTCTTACTTTTACAGCATATTTATTTCCAAATACCCCTCCCTCCATTCCTACTTAGAAAACTATCTTTTATAAACAAATGCTTATCAATTGTTAACAGATAGATGGACCTATGATTTTATGGTAGAGGGAACAATTCAGATCAGCAGTTCAAAGTAAAATCTTAGAGACTTTTCTGAGTTTTTAAAAGGCTGAGAGATTTGCCCAATATCCTATAGTCAGTATTTGTCAAGGGTAGAAAATGAATCTAAGTCTTCCTAATTCCCTATTCAATAAACTACAATCACTCAGTTTTGAAAATAGAGCCAGGAAATTTAAAAGGGGAAGGATAATTCAATGCATATATAAACTTACTGCATTTAATTCAGAAATCATGATCCCTTCTCAATAATCAAATTACTGAGTGTTCATTATATCTAAGGAAGCCAGATAAAAGATTGTAGACCTACAAATTAATAGAGCATGTGTGAATTATTAAATATGTGGAATAAGATGTTGTTATTGGGGTTGAAGAAGCCAGGCACCTCAGAAACATTTCAAAGATCTCCAAAAGATCAACAAGATTTCCTATTGGTTAAATGTAGTAGACAAAGAAGAGGGAAGAACCAAAGATTAGGTAGTAATCTTAAGACAGAAAAATGACAGTAATTGAATCAAAGAAATTATAATTTAAAAATAGGAAACTGAGTTATGAAGGGAAGAAAAATATCCAGGGAATAAAATCTTATAGGGAATTAGAGATATTTGGGATTGGAGCAGAGTTGAGAGATGTAGAACTGAGAGATGTGATCAGTTCAACAAAATATCTAGAAAGGCTGAGCCCCAGGTAGCGCACTTAAACTTCAGGAGATGATACAGGAAAGGGACAATGATTAGATAAATAAGAAAATTGGGGAAATGCAATGTTCTTCTTAGTCAAAAGAAGCCCAGTTTTGAAAAAGCAAGTGGATAAAAGGATCAGATGCAGTAGAGAGAAAATGTTGTGAAATGCTGTAAAGAGGCTATATGGTACTTCTCCTGTAATATTATCTAAGTCATATTATTATATCTTCTTATATTATATATTTTATAAATATTACTATATTATTTTATCTTATTCTAATAAGATGGTACTGTGATAGAATAGAAGGTCCAGTGTACTGAGGCTGTCTCATATCTAATACTAAATCATTGTGTTTTAAATAATATAACATTTGTACCATTGGATCTTCATATGTATAAAAAATTTCAATTAGATTTAACTCAATAATAACTCATTAAGCAGTAGATAGAATGATAGTCCTTGATTCAGGAAAACATCTTCCTGAGTTCAAATCTGATCTCAGACACTTAGGATCTGTAAGTGATTTTGGGTCAGTCCTTAATTCTATTTGCATCAATTTTTTCATGTATAAAATAAGCTGGTGATGATAATGGCAACGCAATCTAGTTTCTTTGATGGGAAAATCCAAATGGAGTCAAAAATAATAGGATACAAATGAAACTATTGAAGAAGACGAAGTACTAACAAAAAAGCACCTAGAATGTACTATACTAGATTGTAGGATTACAAAGATAGAAATGAAATCAAAGTGCTAACCTTAAGGTACTTTTATTTTATTAGAACGTGTTAATGTGAAAAAATGCAAGAGCCAAGGAAGTATATATCACACACACACACACACACACACACACACACACACACACCAGAGCCTTCCAGGGAGCCAGGAGTTCCTAGATGCATAGATGAAGCAGAAGGGTGCTTGTGTCCTAGGAGATAAACTTCAAAGGCCAGAAATGGGAGATCGTGCTAATTACAAGCCACAATGAGTCCAGTTTCATAGCATTGTAGATAGTGTGGAAGGAGATATAGAGGAAAAGTCTGCAAAGACAGATTGTGGCCACAGTGAATGTCAAGTAGCTGAGTTCATGCTTTATGTCACAAGAAATGAAGAAGCATTGAAGCTTTTTAGTAGGGGAGTAACATATTTAGGTCTAAATTTATTACTACACATAATTCCTCTTCCCACAATTTTGTTTCAGGAAAACCAGCCAATCTGGCCACAGCAGTCCATCTCTTACCTCTGTATCTTTGATCAAGACAGTCCCCATGCCTTGAATGCTCTTGCTCCTCACCTCTGATTCTGACAACTCTTCACCTCCTTCCAATCTAAACGGTATTTTGCCTCCTATATGTAATGCATTTTTGAATCCCCCAATTGCTTGTACTGTCTCTTATTTTCATTATTTTGTACTTTCTATGCATATATTTTATATCTAATTATACATATTAACATCATTTTCCTTACATCAAAGATGATTTTATTCCCCCCCCTTGCAATATTTATACCTAGAACAAAAGTCTGGTATGTAATATTTACAAATATTTGTTTATTAATTAATCATACTATAATGGTAAACAACCCTAAAGAGTAGTCAAACTCAGATTTAATATCATTGCAGTATCTGGGAACAGATACTTTCTTCTACTTATTAAAGAGGTGGAGAAATATGGGTTAAAAATATTACATTTAACATGGCTTAAAAATGTCACTTGCTTTGGGGGTTAGTTTTGCTTACTTCTTTTTCTTTGGTACATTTGTGGGTTCTATGGGAGATGGGGCTGTCCTTAGCAGTGACTATTAAAACAAAAGGCATCAACAAAACTTAAAATCCACTTCTAGAAACCTAACAATATCTAGCCATTATAAAATAAAGTGTTTCTTTAATGCTTTGTTCAACCTAGATAGAGGAAAGAAACAAACAAAAAAACCAAACCAGAAATATTACTCATGAGAAATGTATTAAAGAATTTACCTATGGTAGAGTGGGTGCACAAAACTTAGAAGGCCAAAGGGAAGAAAGGGAAATGGTATTTGGAAAGTATAGAAAATAGATGAAAATGTCGAAAAGAAGAAATGAGGAAACAAAATTTAAAAACAAAACAAAACACAGTATTTCTTCTCCAAGTTAGATTACATTCTTTCCTTTTTTTTTTTTGTTAAGCTCAAACTGCTTCTTGAGCTTTTCATTTTATTCTAATTGTCATCTTAAAAAAAAAAAACAAGTTTAATGAAATTGCTGAAAGCTTTGGGAAAAAATAGAGAGAAAGCTGCAAGGTGCTAAAACCATCCATTATTACAAGACTGTGAACTGTAAACATCAGACAGGGCACTCATCACTGCAGAGGCAAATTGAATGCTGAAAGAGGCTTGCTTTATTGTCTCTCTGATTTAAAATTGATTGAAATGCATATACAAATGGAAAAGCTGTCAAAACGCAGCCAGTAGTGAGTTGATAGCTTGCCTTCAGATTCTGACCCAAAGCTTTAATGCAATTGCTTGCAGGTGGGGGAGGAAGAAGCAGGTTTTGAACTGAGATCTGGTCACTGTAGACAATCATTTCCTTTTGTGTTGATTGATCACGAATAGGAAAATATCATGTTTGCCCAAGTTGATGAAACTGGTACTGATGTTGTCTTGCCTCTCTGAGCATTTATTTTTATTTTATTTTATTTTTTACAAAGGACAGAATATTTAAGGATATTTGCAATATCACAGGGAAAAAAGACCAAATTAAAAAGACTAACAGCAGCAGCTTGGGACAGTGGAAAGGGTTCTGTGTGATTCAGGAGTCAGAATAGCTGAATTCAAATTCTGCTTCCAATATTACTGTCTATGTAAACTTGAACAAGTCATTAAAACATTTATAAATTTTCTCAATTACATAATAAGCATGGAATTAATGAAGATCATGTTTTTTCTAGTTCTAGATCTGAAGTGCTTCTGGTTCCACAGATGAAATCTTGTGACTCTCTTAGCTATGAAGACTTCCCTATTCATCCATTGCAATGACAGTAGAATGTCAGTTCCAATGATGACATCATCCAAAACATTGTTCACTAAGACTAATGTTAACAGCTTTCCCTGCTGCCTCATGATATAGGCAGTGAGCATTGCTGCCAAGAGAAATTTCCTAAAACACTGATTCTATCATATTATTATGTTACTGAAAAGCTTCAAGTTCTTAATCTTTTGGTTGTGTCATGAACTCCCTTAGCAGATTAATGAAATTTATGGATCTTTTCTAGAATGGCATATTTAAATGTAAATAATAGGATTGCAAAGGAAAGCAATTGTGATTAGATGTAATTATCCATATTTTTATTAGATGTTTCTCTACCTATGTATCTTTCATCTATCTATACATCATGCATGGGGTACTCAGGAAGTTCTAGCACATCTGATGTTAAGACTTGCTGAACCCTTTTTCAGGGATGCTTCTCCATCTTTACTGTCCATCTGGTATATAACTATACTCTATGCCTCCAAGAATCTATAAAATGCACAACAGTCACCTCCAGTAAAGCATCACTGCTTATGGGCTAAATCAGTTTGAGAATAACTGATAGTTCTCAAACCTGTAGGAGAATTAGGGTGGTGTCTACTCCAAGCATGTGAAGATTTCCCCCTTGGACAGATACGGTGCTGTTAGGTAAACCAGGTAGGGTCAAAACAGAGAAAAAAGTATAGACCACTTTCTCTAGAGAATATCAATATAAACATCTTAAAGCATTAGCTAAGAGACTAATTAAAGTTATCCCCAGGATAATACACCATGACCAAGTAGGATTTATACCAGAAATGCATGGCTGATCCAATATTAGGAAAACTATTAGCATAATTGACTATATCAATAAGCAAACTAACAAAAATCATGGGATAATCTCAATACATGCAGAAAAATCACTTGACAAAATCTAACACCAATTTCAATTAAAAACACTAGGTACAGCAATAAATACAAAATGATCAGTAGCATCTATTTAAAACCATCACCAGGCATCATATACAATGGGGATAAACAAGAACCATTCCCAGTAAGATCAGATGTAAAACAAGGTTGCCCACTATCATCATTATGATTCAATATTGCATTAGAATGTTAGTATCAGCAAAAAGAGAAGAAAAAGAAATTAAAAGAATCAGAATAGGTAATGAAAAAAACAAATTATCACTCTTTGCAGATGATATGATGACATATTTGGAGAATCCTATAGAATTGACTAAAACGTACTACAAACAATTCACAATTTTAGCAAAGTTGCACGATACAAAATAAATTCACATAAATGATCAGAATTTTTATATATTACCAATAAAATCCAGTAGCAAGAGATACAAAGAGAAATTCCATTAAAAATGACTAGATAATATAAAATATTTGTGAGTCATCCTGTCAAGGCAAGTCAGGAATTATATGAATACAATTAACAAAACACTTTCCACACGAATAAAGCCAGATCCAATCAATTGGAAAAATATCAAGTCCTCATGGGTAGGCCAAGCTAATATAATAAAAATGACAATCAAAACCAACATTGACAACAGTACATCATCTAAAACTATATCTATTACATTCATGGATTCCAGATAAGATTCTCTGTTTTAAAGCCTTCCCTATACAAAATATTCTGATTCATCTGTCAGCAATATGGTCTCAACCAGAATGATGATTTTACAGACAATTGTCAAAAGATTGATCAGATTAGCAAAAGGTCAGCTTCACCTAACTATTGACTATAATGGTCTAAATCTATTCCACAAAATGATTTAGCTGTCAAAATGACCAGACTAGTTTGATTATTTGGCCTCACGACCTTTTGTATGATCATCAGCTTATTTTGTAAATATTTATAAGATGAAAGATTATGTCATACCTCTCAATAGAGTCCTTTTTTCTGGCATTTAAAAAAGGCTAATCTCTATAACTTTTGCTCATATGTTATCTACAGCAGGAAGGTTTCCCAAATCTTACTATTTATCCATTTGGGAAATATCATTAAATGCAGATTAGTTATGGCATCCTTTATAAAACATTGCTGGTTTAGAAAACTCAGATAGAAACAATCTTTCACTTTTCTCACATAGTAATCCATAATGCTCTTATGTTTTTATCAAAATCTATCCTCCATTATCATGAACAGATATTTATTATATAATATTTCTTGTTTGTATAAATATTATATTCCTCTTTTTATTATTAGTTTTTCAAGGGAAAGGTACTATGTCTTAATTATTATTTTCTTTTTATTGCCCCTATCAAAGTACCTGCCACATATCTCTGCACTTATTAGAAGCTTAATTCATTTTTTGGAGTGAGAAAGGGCTTGGACTTTGGGATAAGAGAAATTGAATTCTATTTTTATTCTGTTCTTACTCTCTGTATGACCAGGGTCTAGATATTCAACAATTCTGGGACTTACCCTCTTATCTATAAAGTGTGGAAGTTGGATTTGATGGAATCCAAGGTCCTTTTCAATCTATTATCCATGTTCCTATGAATGTTGCAGGAGTGACTAATAGCAACACTTCCAATTCTATATCATTTTAAGGGGTAAAAATGTTTTCCTCAGGAAAAAAAAAAACTGTGATATATATGCTAAAAGTATTATTATCCCTATTATACAGAGGAGGAGAATGAAAGTCAGAGAGACAGCCAGATATCACAGTGGATAGAGTGTTGGATTTAGAAGCAGGAAAATCTGAGTTCATAATCCTGCCTCAGATACTTACTATGTTTGTGACCCTGGGGAAGGTATATAATAGCTTCCTGCTTCAATTTTCTCATCTGTAAAATAATATAACCTGCCTCACAGGAGTTTTGTAAAATCAAATGAGATAATATTTGTAAAGTACTTCATAAACTTTAAAGTGATATGCTTATTTTAGTTTTTATTGTTCATGTTTTTATATATAACTTGATGTGAATAGGAAACTGGACACTAAGTATTAAAGACAGAATTTTAATCCAGCTATTTTCTGATTCCTAGAAAGATTCCTTTTTTTCCATTTGATACACTTAATGACTATTACATTGCATTGTGTGTGGGGGAAAGTAAGAAGTAAAACGATGACTAGACTGTCAGATCACTCATAAATGTTTACATTTCTTAAGCTCAATAAATTAAAAAAAATGTAATGAATCACACATTAGATGAAATTTAATGTCTCCCCATCTTTGGAAATAAGCAAGAAGCAAAATCATGTTTCTATAAATCATTTTTTGCCACTCTTGTCTCCATGAGTGCCTCATTGAGGAAGATAATTGTTCTTTTGGAGAACAAATCTGTGCATGCTTTTTGAATTGAGCTAAAAGTAAGAGAAAGAAAATTCTAGAGGAAGAGACTAGAACAAATACCACAGGTAGTAATAATAACCTTTAATAATGATTTCTCTAATAATGATCCCATCATTCCATTTGTCATCTTGGATCCTTTTCCAGTTCTCTTTTCTTTCTTAGTCTTTTACCACAGGTTCAAGTCAATGCAGTCCCACACATTAAAAAAACACAACATAACAGAAAACAACAACAACAAACAAAAACAAAAGAAACAAAAAATATAGGCCCTATTATAGTAAATATGCCAGACCAAAACTACCTGTAGCTCTTGAAAGTTATGTCCATAATAATGATACCAAATGACATTTGGTGAGAAAGCATAGTAGTTTCTGTGCTTCTACAGTACTTAGAAATATATAAAATATTTTTATAGTACCTTTATAATTTAAATAGTACAAGTTTTCTATTTCCATTTTACAGCTGAAGAATCTGAAACTCAAACCATGTGATAATTTTGTCTCTTAGTTAATCAACCAAAACCTACAATTTCATAATCTCAGGATTTGAGTATCAGAAAGGACATCAGTAGACAATCCATATCCTAAAGGAATCCCTTTAAGGAGTAAACAACAGTCCTGACAGTTTCTACTTAATGATCCACAAGGAAGGGAAAATCACCTCTTGTAGCATCCAATTCCAGTTTTGGATAGTTCAAATTTTCTTTTCTTTTTTTTATTTGAGGGGGAAGAGTTTAATTTTACTTCAGTATTCATAATTCTACCAGGTAAGGCTCAACAATTTGAATCCATGTTTCAATAAGTATTAAAATAAGTATTTTAAATACTTGAAATGGTTATTCTACAAGTCTTTTTTTCCTCAGTTTAAACATCCTCAGTTCTTTAAAATGAAACACACATAGGCTGTACTCAAAGACTTTCACTTTATCAGATAGTTTGCTTTAAATGTTCTCTCATTAATGTCCTTTATTAATTGTCACATACAGAATGGAATACTCCAGAAGAGATCTGACCAGGAGAGAAAGCTGAGGGTCTCTACCTGCTCCCCTTGTTGATAGAAACTATGAGTTTATTTTTGGTTTTATTGTTGCTCAGCTTTTTTCAGTCATGTCTAACTCTTAAGGATCCAATAGGGTTTTTTTGGCAAAAATACTGGAGTGATTAGTCATTTCCTATTCCAGCTCATTTTACAAATAAGGAAACTGAGGTAAATGGAGCTAAGTGATTTGCTTAGGGTCACATAATTAGTATGTGTCTGAGGCTGGGTTTGAATTTGGGTTTTCTGCTTCTAGCCAACCTAAAAATACCAATTGCAGTTTTGGCTGCCACATCACAGCCCCTGACTTATAAAGAGATTTTAGTCCAATAAAAGTTCAGACTTCTTGATTTCAAATCCATAGGGCTTTCTATTCCACCATATTGCCTGTAGGATTCTCATAGAATATTAGTAATTGTCCTAATAGGCTGAATTCAATTGAATCTTTAACTTCATGGTGCTAGTCTACTATTATTAACACCACTCTTAATTAAACAGTACACTAGAAAGAATAATTAATATAGAGTCTGAAATCCTAGGTTTAAATTGAGTATGGCATTTCTTTGCTGTATGAAACTGTATGCAATTTACTTAACTGCACCCTTCCCATTGTCTCTATCTCAATTTTCTCATTTGTGAAACGAGAATGTTGAAGAAAAGTACCTTTAAAGTTCCTTCCAAGATCTGGAGCTAAAATCCTTTGGTTTATCTAATATATTAATATACATATATCTACATATATGTATGTATTATATTTTATATATAAATATAAAAATATATCACTATAAAAAATTTCAGCCCCTATAAAAACCCAGAGAAAGCATCTTTCAAATATTTATGCTAACTTGATTTTCCAAGGAAGAAAATAGTCATCAGCATATTTTGAGGGAATATATGTGTCTGTGTTATGAAGAAATGTGAGAATTCAGTTCCTGGAAAGCTATTTTATCAGTTCCTAGATAAAACAGGCAAAAACATATGGACAGTGGGTCAATTTTATGACCTTTTCATCCTCTAATCCTAACCATCTATAGTCATATCAATTCAAACTCACCATTTCCCTTTCAGTAGCATGCCAAATGAGTCCAAAAATGGCCAGAAGGTTTCTTCTTAAGAATGACAAGTTATGATGGGATGACTCTCTCCCATTGCTGAGAATGTATTTAAGATAAATTTGTAAATCAAGTCTGAAGATAACTTGCCTTTGCAAAAGTATGTATGGCACTTTTAGAGCTAAAAGAACTTTAAAACAGATTATCTGGTTCAACCTCCTTATCCTATAGATCAAGGAACTAAGGCTGAGAAAAATTAAGGCATTTATTTAGTTATAAACCTAGTCCATGACTGAGTTAACCTAGACCTATGCCATTTTCTTTGTATTTTGCTATTTTCCACGATCTTTTGTATATAACTATCTTCATTTACTACAATTTTGCTCCTGACTACTTAAGCAGAACAATTTTTCTTAGCATGTTTTTTTTTTTTTAATATCTATCTCTAAGAAAATGACCTTAGGCTCTAATGAGATCAGCAATTCTGTGATGCTGAAATATTTCCATTTCTCATATATAAAAGAAAAAAACGCCACTATTTTCTGAGATAACAGCTAGAAATCATTTAACTAAATTGTTTAGTAATGTCACTTATATTTTCCTGGGGGGAAGCATATAATAGGTTGTTTTACATGAAAGCAAATTTTCCACATGCACTAGCAGCAAGAAGAAGACAGATAGAAATTAATAATAGAAAATGAACATTGGAGAACACTAGTTCAAAATATGTAAAAAAGACATTATGTATTTAAATATACTTTATCTTAAATAAAGCATTCAAATATATTAAGTTACAAGGGGTATTAAGTCTACCTGTGAAAGTCCACATTAAAAATGCATCTTCTATAAAAAAGATTTAGTAAAGAGGTAGACTGCATCTACCACCATCACAAAATCATGTCACCCATTCTCCTTCTATCTTAAATATTATGTTCAAGTTTTCTTTAGGCTCTTTATTTAAGGTTAACATAAAGCATATATCGATAAAGTGTATTTTATTTATTGCTTGCCTCTCTCTCTCTCTGTCTCTGTCTCTCCCCCTTTACTCTTTTTCTGTCTCTCCCTTCTTCTCTTTCTTCCTTATCTCTTCCTCTTCACACAGAGACACATACATCCACATCCATACCAATACTTACCCACCCCACACAAAATTATGTTTTTATCAAAGATATTTACTACAAAGATTTCTTTCCAAATTACTTGTTTTCCCTCCTAATTTTACATGAATTAGCTTTGTTTCAGTAAAATGTTTTCAATTACATACAAAAAAATGTTCATTTTATTTTCTGCCCTCCTTTCTATCTCTTTGTTATTCATAATTTGCTTAGGGTGTCATTCTTTATGATTATGGAATAAAAGCAATTGAAGTTTTTCTTGGTCTATGATGTGGATGTTGGTTTACATATAATTTCTGCCAAACTAATTTTTTTGGTTTTCAGAGAAGTTTTGGAGTTTTTGAACACTATATTAATGTATCCATTTGTTTCTATTTCTTATACCTAATTTGATCTACTGCTCAACCTCTTATATAGTAACTAATATAAAATCATTTAAATATTACTGCTATGCAGTATAATTTAAGTCTGGTGTGTATAGATATCCAGAAGTATTTCTGATACCAATTGGGGCAGAATTTAAGATAGGATGACAAGAAGACTGCATGAATTGTCATAATTTTTTTAGTCAAGAAATAATGAATAATTACCCAACATTTATTAAGCACCTTTTGTATGCCAGATATTCTTCCAAAAGTAATTTTACAACCATAAATATACACACACAAAACAGAATCTGCTCTCAAGAAACTTATATTCTAATGAACAAAGAAAATATGCAAAAGGAAGCTGAAAGGAGGGGGCTGTGGAAGGCAGGAAGAAGTTATTAAATGCAGGACATCATGGATTCCAGTTGAAAGGAGTTTTGTTGCTGAGAAATAAAAAGATACTGGCTTGGAAGCTCTCTTTAAAAGAAGGTTTTGGGAGCAGTCCTTTGCTCTGCTCTCCAGTACTCCAATCAGATGTGTAAAGGGTACTAAAGGTACTTGTGAGATATGAGTACCATATGTGATGAACTCTTGCAGAATGATGAATTTCCTGATGATAATGTTTCTTGAAGGCATAATGTTATAAAATCTAACAAAATGGAAGTTGATGGAAAATGGAGGGAAAAAAAGAGATTTTTAGTGAATCTTTTTTGGTTTGTTTTAAAATGCCATATAGCTCAAATAATAATGTGAGGCCATGATTAACTCACTGTACTCATCCAGAGTCCAAACTACATGGATATTGTAGGATGATAAATGGCAAAATGGTCAGTCTTAGAAGTCACAAGATCTAAGTTCAACTCCCAGCTCTTCCACTTTCTTTGCATTCTTCACCAAGTTATTTTATATCTCTAAGCCTCAGTTTTCTCATCTATAATATGAGAGAGACTAAATAAAAATTTGTACTATAGAGACTCAATTCATGAAGTATCTTATATCAAATCCTACTACTGATATTTATTACCTATTTTATGTTGGACAAAACATGAAGAAAACGACCATTTATTAAGTACCTACTGTATGCCAGCTATTATGCCATTTTACAAACATTAATTCACTTAGCCCTCCCATCATCCCTAGGAGGGGGATGCTATGATTGTCCCCATTTCAAAATTGCAGAAACTATGAGAAATAGAAGTGACTTATCCAGAATTAAAAAGATAGTGAGTATCTGAAGCTGGATTTATATTCAGCTATTTTTTAATTTAGACTCCAGTATTTTAAGACCTAACTCCCTCTGAAGTCACACATTATCTCCCAATGTCTGTTTTCTCATCTTAAAATGATGAGATGGGATTTGACAGCCTCTGAGGTCCCTTCCAATGCTCAGCCTACAACCCTACTATCTTTTTAGATCTGTATTTATGATCTCAAGAGTTAAGTTTTGCCAAAGGGCAGATCTTGCTTATTTCCTGAATGCAATCTGAAGAACACATGAATTATTACAGGCTAATTTTATACCAATCAGAAGCGCATTTCATCATCTGGATTAATCCATTTGAACACGCTATACTGATGTTTTTACAATGTAACTTTATCAATACGGGCAAAGTCAAAATTAAATGATTAAGAAAAAAAAGATTAAGCCAGCCCTTATCATTTTTTATTTTGAATGCTCTTGGGTAGTTTTCCCGTTGGTGACTGTGATGAGTGTATTCTGGAAAGGTAAATACATTACTTCCTTTATTTCTTACACACAAGTACAGTATAAGAATAGATTACTTAAAAACTTGTACTGAATTTTTAAAAGCACAGTTTAGAATGAAAATGATATATAATCATATTATCTGTAACACCAATATATTTTTAAATTCCAAAGCTTTACTGGTAAATTGTTTTTAACTTATCCAAAATCTTGACAACACATCATGAATATTGTCAATGATTATCAATTTTCATTGGTGTCAATGATATAATCAATAATTTGTCAATTCAGCTATATCTCTGAATTAAACAAGTATCACATTCCCATGCTTTGTAGATTTTCTGATGGAACTGACGCATGTTATACCAATGTGGATGGAGATCTTGGGTCAAAGACCTGCTTCTGTCACATATTAGCTCTTTGATATGTACAAATGGCCCAACCTATCAGTGGTCCAGATTCCACATTAAGAATATAAGTTGCAAAGATGATGCTGGAATGCAATGATAGAGATAGTTAAGCCAAGGAGGCAGAGGAAGAGAAGGAAGAGGAAGAAGGAGATGATGATGAGGAGGAGGAAGAGAAGAAGAAGAAGAACAAAAAGGAAAAGAAGAAGAAGAACAAGAACAAGAACAAGAAGAACAAAAAGAAGAACAAGAACAAGAAGAACAAAAAGAAAAAGAACAAGAACAAGAAGAAGAACAAAAAGAAGAAGAACAAGAAGAAGAACAAGAAGAACAAGAAGAAGAACAAGAACAAGAAGAACAAGAACAAGACCAAGACCAAGAAGCAGCATGTGGATGAAGGAGTTTGTTGATATGAACCTTTGATTGAGGAATCAATCATATATGGTTTTGTAAAAGTTTGTTCCATAAGAGAAATGAAGCACAGACCTGTATCTGTATATTCTGTTTTGCAATAATGAGCTAGTGAATGAACCGATGAACCATTGAACCAGATAATGAATCAGTGTTGAGCCTGATTACATTTTAAATGCATGTTAACCATTTAACCTTTATCAGAGGGAGGACTGGGGAAGTCGAATACAATTTGTACCTTGAGTTTGAATAAATTGCAATCCTTACAAATGCTTCTTTGGATTATTTAGATTTTTGTAAAACTGTTTGTAATCATGTGAGAAGAACTTTGCATGAACAATAAGTTTCTGGGACCCCTTAACAGTCTTTAACAGAATTATAATCAAGGTAATGGTCAATCACAGTTTTGGAGACCTGATGATGAAAATTGTTATCCCTACTCCCCAGAGAAATATAGGGTTAGTAATGTTCTTCATTATCCTATTTAGCATTTTCTTGGCAGATATTGGAGTGGTTTGCCATCTCCTTCTCTAGCTCATTTTATAGATGAGAAAACTGAAGCAAATAAGATTAAATGACTTGTCCAGAGTCACACAGTTACTAAGTGTCTGAGGTCCAATTTAAACTCAGGAAAATAAATCTTTCTGACTCTGGGCCCTACACTTTATGTACTATGATTAGCTAGCTTCTGTGTAAGAGAGAGAGAAAGAAGAGAGAGAGAGAGAAGAGAAAGAGAGAGAGAGAAGAGAGAGAAGAGAGAGAAGAGAAGAGAAGAGAAGAGAAGAAGAGAAGAGAAGAGAAGAGAAGAGAAGAAGAGAGAGAGAGAGAGAAGAGAAGAGAAGAGAAGAGAGAGAGAGAGAGAGAGAGTGTGTGTGTAAAATGGTTTTTAAAAATCCAGTATAGAGAATTCAAGTAATTTGATTGTTTTCACACAGCTAACAGTTGCTTGGGGTATCATTCCTACCTGTGTACAATGTTCTTGTTCTGCTTACTTCACTCAGCATCAATTTATATGAATCCTTCAAGGCTTTTCTGAAATCAGGCTGCTCATAATTTCTTATAATAAAATAATATTCCATTACATTCATATACCCTAATTTATTCAGTATTCCCCAACTGATGGGCATCTAATAAATTTCCTATTCTTGCCATTACTAAAAAAGCTTCTTTGTTCCTGTGGTACCATTTTCCACTTTTCTTATCAATTTGGAATGAAGTTATTAAAAAAAAAAAACTATAGTCAGACATGGGGTATAAATCACAAGAGGGGCTTAAACTTAGGTCTTCTTTTTCTCTCTTCACTAAGGTACATAATAACTGATATATTCAGTTTTTTCTTTCTTCTGCATATGCATATGGCAATGCTATAAAAGCACGTGTTTCTGGGCAGGTGCATTAAATTAGTATGAGTTAGTTACTACTCATTCTACTGCAATAGCAGGCCTGGACTAAAACATATACATGCATAACCATATGTATATATATAAAATGAGAGTTAATCTCAGATGATTTAGTCAAACCTACTCTTTTATGAAAAAAGCAAACCAAGACTCAGAGTGGTTATAATTAGCCCAAATTTGATAGGGAATAACTGAAGAAGTTGGGATTTGAATCCTAAAACTATGATTCCAAACCTATCGTTCTTTCTATATTATCACACTATCTCAAATAAACAAATAATGTTCATGTATGTGTAAATGTGTAAATGTTTGACATAAGCAAAACACACACACATATAATAATACACACATATAGAAAGATAGGTGTTTATATACATATAACATATATAATCATGTATACATGCTATATATATATATATATATGCACAAAAATACATATATATGAAATTTGTATTTTATATGTCTATAGGTAAACATATAAATATATAAATATCCATGAATAAAAGGCCATCTGTTAAAAATAAATTTCAGGACCAATTGATACATGAAAAGAGTACATATCTATAATATCTATACATATATGTATATATCTGGATATGCATTATATATGTATTTGTGTTGTATAAATTTATATACATATACTTAAATATGTAGATATACACATATTTATATATCTGTGTGAATATGTGTATATTACTTATATACATTCATATTTGTGTATAGATTTCTATGCTTGAACATATACATATAAAAATAAGGATTTAGGAATTCGTGAGTTCAAAGTCAACACCAATACTTTCTAGCTCTATGACCCAGTACTTAACTTCTTTTTGCACCAGTTTCATTATCTGTAAAATGGGAATAATAATAGCGTCTACCTCCCAGAATTGGTGAGCAGAATAAATGAAATGACATTTTAAAATGTTTGAACAACTTCAAAGCTTAATTGGATGAATATTAATTACTTAATAGCTTAGTAAATAAATATAAAAGAAATGGTGAAATATATGATCACTGATTTTGTCATTATATATATATACGATTATACATATACATATACCACATCTACAAATCATTTTAGACTTTCTTAAACTTCTTTTTTCATTGAGGTTAAATGATAAATATGCATTTAAAATGTAATCAGGATCCATATATATGTATGAATATATTCATATATATATATATATACCAATTGAATATTAATAGAATTTTTGAGATCCTAATGACTTTGTATTAGTTCGTTAATGAGCTCACATTTGGATTCTTTTACAAAAAGGCCAAAGAAAATCATAACTGGAGCTAAGAAGCTTTGCTTTCCTTCTAAGTGCTGTCTTCTTCCTTCTTTCTTTATAAAGTTTTTCATTTTTGTTTGCTTTAGAGGTGATCAGGAATCTTCAATAACATCTTTACTCACATAACTAGACCTGAAGGAGATTGATTTCCCTATTATTACACAGAAGTTCACATGATTAAGATAAAGTGATTTGGTTAACTTTGCTGGAACAGTTCCCAGCAGGGTCTTTGTTAGTTCCTGCTAGTTAATGGTCAGCTAATTTCAGGGGGCAGAAAAACAAGATGGTGTTGCACACTCAGCCAGTTATAGGAAGTTTGGGTCATGCTAATTGTTTCAAGGTCCAGGGTCCCATCAGAGTCTTATTAGTCCCAACCAATGGAAAATATGCCCCCTCCACCAGTCGAAACTGGACCTTCTCTGTGACTCAAACTTATTTTTCTAGAATATTGAGAGGGAAAGTAAGTTCCTCACATCTTCAAAGCTTACAGATCTTGATTCACTAAAACAACTGGGGTAAAACTGGAAGACAATAAGAATTAGGCAGGAAAAGAAAAAACAATGGAATAAATTAATAAATTAATTTGGCAGAGAGAGAGCTGAAAATGAATGAAGTCAAGAAGTTAATTCAATACAGAAGTAATGTTTGCCTATAATGCCTCTGAGAATAGTAGTAGGAACTGCTCCACTGGGGACCCAACTAGATTATTCTTTGCCTTAGATCTGTTAAAATGCTTAGAAACCAGGCTTGAAAACAGTCATTTGTGTCTCAGCCTGGCCCTTTATTCCTTAAACCATGTCCTCTCTCACTGATAATAAACATTGGTATTTATATTTTCCATAGTTTACAAAGTTCTTTTCATACATCATTTCATTGGCTTCTCACCACAGACCTATGAGGATGGACAATTAGGACAATTTTACTGAAAACTCATAGAAAAAAATCCAGCTTGCCTATATTCAGATTTCTATTGATTGCCAAAGCAAGGACTCAAATCAAGACAGATGGATAGATAGACAGATAGATCAATAGAGAGAAAATAGATAGGGAGGGAAGTTGGTAAGTAGGTGAGTAGAAATATAAAAAGGGACACATAGATAGAAATAGATAATAAATGTGCTGGTAACTGGGATTGAGAAAGTAAGGGTTCTCTAAAGAGCTAAAAAAAGGCTCTAGAAAAGAGTAGGTCTCGAAGGATAATTTATATCAACTTCCCAATTTACGGAGATTCAACCCAAACCTTTCTAATCATAAACAGTAAACTGCCTAGGGAGGAAATTCAGTAGCATTCTTCCAAGCTCTCCAAATGCAAATGAAAACCTTTGTTTGGAGGTCACATTTTCATAGAGGAGGGTAAAAATCAACATCAAGTTTCTTCAGAATTGTTATTCTTCTCTATCCTGCTAAAGTTCTGTCATTGGCCTATAAATATTGGTATGTCTTCAAGGGTATAAGCTTAGGCTGTAACTCAATGTATATTTCCAGGACATGAGCTATTTTTAATTAGACAGATAAATAAATAGATGAATGAATGAATGGACAGATACATGAAGGAAAGCAAGAAGGAAGGAAGGAATGGATAATGATGAAGATGATGATGATAATGATAATACAGCACTTAAATATTTGTAAGGAACCTTATAATACTATTTCATTTTATCCTTACAACAACCATGGGAAAATGTTATTATCCCCATTTTGCAGATGAAAAAAAATTAGACAAATATCTAATAAGTCCAGAATCACAGACAGGTTAAGTATTTGAGATTGGATTTGAATTTATCTTCTTGGTTCCAGAAACATTGTGCCACTGAGCAGAGAGACAGAGAGAGATAGAGAGAAACACAGAGAGAAAGAAATAGAAAAAGAGAGATAGAAAGAGAGGCAGAAACATTGAGAGCCAGAAAGTCAGGTAAGGTTTATAGCTAGAAAATTGTTTCAAAAGCCTGGGTCCCAGGGGAAAAAAGAAAGGAAAAGAAGGAGGAGGAGGAAAAGAAAGAGGAGGAAGAGAAGAAGGAGAAGAAAGAAGATGAAAAGGACGATAAAGAGAAAAAAGATGAAAACGATGATGGTGATGTGAAGATGAAGACAATGATGATGACAAAGATGAAGGTGAAGACAAAGAAGATGAAGAAAATGGAGACAAAGATGAAGAAGACAAAGAAGATGAAGAAGCAGCAGCAGCAGCTGAAAGCTAACTTCTGAGAGATGGGAAGAAATGATGTGAAAGAGATGAGAGTGATGGCCAAATAACTGACTTCAAAGTAAAAAGACCTATAGAGATTTGGAAGAAAATTAGGATTTTCTTTTTTTCAGGCTTTAAAGCTTTGGGAATAGAATATTAATTTTAAAGCACTTTAATATCAAGGGATACCAAATAACATAAAATTATATAAAATAATATTAGTAATTGTTAATATACATATGGAGCTTTAAGCTCCACACACACATAAGGTTTACAAAGCACTTGCATTTTTTCATCTGATCCTCATAACAACCCTATGACTTAAACATTGAGAGCTTCATTGTATAAAGGAGGAAAAGAAGGAAAGTGAGACTAAATAAGGAAATGTGACTTGTCCAGAGTCTAAATAGCTGAGATAAGATTTGAACTCAGGTCTTCCTAACTCTAGCGCTCTATCTAGCAATTTCAACGCAGTCTGTTTCCTCATTCAAACTAAAGAGATAACTTACTTTTCAAAGTCTCAAAATATTCCCTTCATTCCTGCTTAGGTATATCCAATATAGTTCAGTGAAATAAACTGCAGACTTTGAGTCAGAAGATGTGACTTCCTCTGTCACTTACTCTGTATTATTTATTATCACTGTATTATTACTCTGTATTATTTAGCCAGTCACTATGATACCTTTCTGTTTATCAAGTATGCTATTTATGAAATAAAACAAACGGGATCATCCATATTTATAAACTTTAAAGCATTGTATAAGGTCCTTACTATGGACAAGAATTTTGTGAGGCATGGGAATACCAAAAGCCAAAAGGACATGGCCTCTGTCTGCAAAGAGCTTATATTCTACTGGAGGATATAATATATATGAAGGCAAGTTAATTTAATTAAATCTAAAGAATGAGAAATAGTAACAATTATTTCCATCACTTTCAAAGCACAGGAAAATTCTGGTAAATGGAATTCTTTCCTGTAGCAAGGAATAGCAATTCATCCTTACCATATGGGATTAGACTTTGTCTTTGTATCCCTAGTGCCTAATACAGTGCCTGGAATAGATTAAGGTTTTTTTTTTTTTCAATGCTTATTTGCTGATTAATTGATTGAGGATCCCTTGGGCCATTTTTCAAAAATCCCATTTTATTTTTTAATTGTTAGCTAAATTAAAAAAGCAAAAACATTTCATTTCCCATATATAGAATAAGAAAGAGATTTCCCAAGACAACTAAAATTATTTTAGCATAAGAAATTTAAAAATAAGAATGTGTATATTACATATATATCTTCATATATAAACACACACACATATCAGGGGATTTAACCTATGTTCCACATATTCCCATAGATTCCCTGAATATATTTCAGCAGAGTCCATGAGCTTGAATGGGGAAAATAGATATTTATTTTCATTAATCTTCAATTAAAATTTTGTGATTTTCATCAATTATTTCACAAACTTATTTAAAACAACTGGCCTCAGCCTTTATTAGACTGCCAAAGGGAATTGTGAAACAAAAAAAGTTTCAGAATTCTAAGGGTTTGTAATGTAATAATTATGAAGGGAGTAACAAAACTGCTAAAATTGTGAGTGTGCATGTGGCCTTTTTGCACAATTTTCCCCTTATACATATACAAGGAAAAATAATAAAAACTTTTAATTGTAAAGAAAAAAGGCCTGTTGTCCTTCATTTTTTGATATAGCCCCAACCACAAGAGCCACCAAATCAGTAAAGACATGGGAACACAGAATCAATCAATCAATCAACACAAATTTGTCCCAGGCTAGATTTAGGGCATATAAATAAAGAGAATGAAATAATCTCTTCCTTCTTAAAGGAGAAGACAATAAGTATGCACATAAGATTACACATAATAGAGTGAAACTTAAAAATCAAAAGCATTTCAATATAAAGTATTTGTCACAATAATGATTATTATTAATATGATCACTAATATTCAGTGTGCAAAATCATTGCTTCCCAAGTGAATTCTGCTGTCATACTGTTTTTTGCCAATATCATTCTCTACCCTTAGAAATTTAGTGTGAACATTAATTTGTCATACTATAAAAGTCACAGGCACAAATCAACTTGATCAACAAAGAGGAAGAATAGTTGACATCAGTGGAAAAAAAATGCTAAGTCCCATGATGCAATTATGGTCATCTTGGTCAAAGTATCATTTTCCATTTGACTAACAAATATGCATTGAGAGCCTGCCATAAGAATGATACTGAGCTGGACTCTATTTATCCCTGACTATACTGACATTGCAAACTCATAACTTAGGAAAAAGGAAGAGTTTTATTGCTGCTATTGTTGATTTGGCTAGCTTCCAAATCTGGATAGTTTCTCATACACACCTGAAACCCAAAGATTTGATATATTATATAATTAACAATAATTTATCTACTGGTGTATTATTCACTATGCATGCAAATTGAGCCTTAGATGAAGGATAATGGAATGTTATTTCTTAATAGGTGAGGATAAATTGCTAGAGACACTCTTTTTGTTTCCTTTTCAGCTGAAATTCAAACTTAGAAA
Source organism: Antechinus flavipes (assembly GCF_016432865.1). NCBI lineage: Eukaryota > Metazoa > Chordata > Mammalia > Dasyuromorphia > Dasyuridae > Antechinus > Antechinus flavipes. Next base: position 233,667,245 of record NC_067403.1, read on the forward strand.
GAATTATTGTTTGTAGACATGAAATTTTGATTGAGACTATCTTTTCTTTTCCAAGACATTTCAAGAGCCAGGTGTGAATGCACTAACATCCTAGGATAAAGAACTTTCTGACCAAAAGCAGAAATGTTGAAAACAAAAGAAAACACTAACAAATAACTTGATGATGTATATTTGTCATTTACAATAACAGCAAGTCTTTTTTTTTGTATGTGTGAGGGTTTTGATAATATGAGACAAGATCATAAGCTTTCAAATATTTATTGAAGTCTGATTTCAAATCATGATCTATTTAGATTAAGTAAGAAAAGAAAGACAAAAAGGGAAAGAAAGAAAGAATGAAAGAGAGAAACAAGAAGGAAGGAAGGAAGGGAGAAAGGAAGAGAGGAAGGAAGGGAGGGAGGGAGGGAGGGAGGGAGGGAATAAAGGAGGAAGGGAGGAAGGAGGGCAGGAAGGAAGGGAGGGAGGAAGGAAGGGAGGAAGGAAAGAAGGAGGGGAAGGAGTAAGAGAAAGATCTGGCAAGAAAGAAAAAATGGATGAATGAGAGAGAAAGAAGAGAGGGAGAGGATGGAAGGGAATGAAGGAGAGGAAGAGGGAGAAGGATAGAGAGGAAAGAAAGAAGGAAGGAAGGAGAGAAGAAAGAAAGGAAGACAATTGAGAGGGTTTTTTTTTTTTTTTTTTTAAGAGAGATGGAAAAGATGTACTCGTAGTTCTATTCAGCAGGGGGGAAAAAGCCAAAAGGTATAGAGAGATTGCAGATTGGAGTGAGAAACAGGGGAGATAATGGCTTTCTTTTGGAGAGAACAGGAAGAAATGAAGTTAATATGTTTCTTCATTTCATAGGTAATGTGTAAAGAGAATGGAATTCTCTGTGCTTGCATCAATTTCCTTACCAGACTATAATGTCCATGACATCAGGGATCATATCATCTAAACTTAATACATTCTTTAATGTATCTTATATTTCTGTTCAGGCAGTGAGTGACTAATAAAGGATCATTTAAGTAAAAAAATGAACAGACTGATGGACTTGGAGATATAAAAATAAAACCTGGATTTATATCTTTCCTTAGATACTTAGTGTCTGAAAGCCCCGAGAAAGCAACTTGAAATTTTGACCTCAGTTTCTCTTTTGAAAAATGTGTATCATGATAATTATAGTGCTTACCTCACAGAATTGATTTGAGGATTAAATATAACTGCCAACAATAATAATAATGGTAAAATATTTATAGAAACCTTTTTTTGGTAGAAGTAAATAACTAGAAACAAAGTATATGTCTAATAATTATGGAATGGACAAATTGTGGTACATAGAATCAAGTTGCCTCAACAAGCATTTATTAGGTGCCAACTGTCTACCAATAATGATACTAAATGAAAGGGAATAATATAATCATTTCCTTGAGACCCCAGAATATCTTTAGCCTTTCTTTTTATCCCCAGAATTTAGTCAAACCTCTCCTATGGTAAACAAAATAAATGTTTATTGACTGACAGCTGTCAAAAAAAACAAATATGGTGAATGCAAAGACTTATTGGAAGATTTAAATATTAGAACAAGAAAATAAATATGCAAAGGCTAAAACAATGAAAAATTATAATTAACAAAAAATAAAATCACAGAAAATAAATGTTGCAACTCCAAGGAACTCATTATGAAAAAGCCATCTGATTTCAGAGAAAGAACTGAGGTGTCTGTATGCAGATTGGATAATACTATTTTTAGTGTGTGTGTGTGTGTGTGTGTGTGTGTGTGTGTGTTTTGGTCTGTATCTTCTTTCATAATATGACTAATATTAAAATATGTCTACATGATTTACCAAATTGCTTACTGTGCTAGGGAAGGAGAATGTGAGAAAGGTTTTAAAAAAAAAAGGGTATATTTGGAACTTTTTTTTTTTTTTTTTACTAAGTTAAGTGGGGCAAAGTGACTTGCAGGGTCACACAGCTAGGAAGTATTAAATGTCTGAGGCCAGATTCGAACTCAGATCTTCCTGACTTCGGGGCTGGTGCTCTATTTACTGCTCCACCCAGATGTCCCAATATTTGGAACTTATTTTTTTAAATGAATTTTATGGTCAAAGATGTGAACAATTTTCAAATGAAGAAATTGAATTCATTTCTTGTCATATGAAATAGTGTTATAAATCACTATTGATTAGAGAAATGCAAATTAAGACATCTCTGAGGTATCACTTCACACCTCTCAGACTGGCTAAAATGATAGAAACTGGTAATGATAATTGTTGGAGGGAATGTGGGAAAACTGGGACACTAATACATTGTTGGTGGAGTTGTGAATTGATTCAACCATTCTGGAAAGCAATTTGGAACTATGCTCAAATGGTTATCAAACTATTATATCAAAACTCTATGATGCAGCAGTGTCTCTACAGGGCTTATATCCCAAAGAGATCTTAAAGGAGGGAAAGGGACCTACATGTGCACCAATGTTTGTGGCAAACTTTTTTGTAGTGATAAGAAACTGGAAACTGAGTGGATGCCCATCAGTTGGAGAATGGCTGAATAAATTGTGGTATGTGAATGTTATGGGATATTGTTTTTCTATAAGAAATGATCAGGAGGATAATTTTAAAGGGGCCTGGAGAGATTTACATGAACTGATGCTGAGTGAAGTGAATAGAACCAAGAGAATACTCCATACAGCAACTACAAGATAATGTGATGATCAGCTGTGATGGACTTGGTTCTTTTCAACAATGAGATGATTCTGGCCATTTCCAATAGACTTGTGATGGAGAGAGCCATCTGCAATGTAGAGCTTACAGGGACTGAATGTGGATAACAACATAGTATTGTCGCCTTAGTTGTTGTTGTTCTTTGCTTGCTTGTGTTTTTCTTTCTCATTTTTCCACTTTGGATCTGATTTTTCATGTGCAGCATGATAAATCTAAAAATATGTTTAGAGTGATTGGATGTGTTTAACCTAAATTGGATTACTTAGGGAAGGGGATATGTGGGGAGGGAGGGAGAAAAATTGGAATACAAGGTTTTGCAACACAGAATGCTGAAAACACTCTGTATGTATTTTGAAATATAAAAAGTTGTTATTAAAAATGACTTTTAACTATAGAGAAGTGAATTCAATTTATAAGGATACAAGTGATTCCCCAATTTATAAATGGTGAAAGGATAATTTTTACATGAAATTAAAGCTATCTATAGTCATGAAAAAATTCTTTAAGTTACTATTGAATAGATAAATGAAAATTAAAACAACTTTGGGGTGCCACTTCATATCTCTCAGATTGGCTAAGATGACAGGAAAAGATAATAAATGTTGGAGGGAATGTAGAAAAACTGGAACACTAATGCATTGTTGGTAGAATTATGAAATGATCTAAACACTCTGGAGAGCAATTTGGAACTATGTCCAAAGGTATATCAAACTGTGCATATTCTTTGACCCAACAGTGTCACTAGTGGTTCCATATGACTAGTGGTTCCATAAAATAGGGGAAAAGACCCAGATGTGCAAAATGTTTGTAGCAGCTCTTTTTTGTAGTGTCAAAAAATTAGAAAATGAGTAGATGCCCCTCAGTTGGGAATGACTAAATAAGTTATGGTGTTTGAAAGTGATGGATTGTTCTAAAAATGATAATCAGACTGATTTTAGAAAAAGCTTGAAAAGATTTACATGAACTGATACTGAGGGAAGCCTTGCATAATCAGAAAAACATTGTGCACAGGAACAAGAAGACTGTGTGATGATGATCAATCATGATAAACTTGGTTCTTAGCAATTTGGTAACCCAAGAAAATCCCAATAAACATTGGATGGCAAATGCCATTCTCATCCAGAGAAAGAACCGTGGAAATTTAATGTGGATCAATGCATATTATTTTCACTTTTTTTCTTTCCTCTTTTTTTATTTTTCCCTTTTGATCTAATTTTTCTCTCACAATATGACTTAGATTGAACTATGTAAAAATGAATTTATATGCATAACCTAAAAAAGAAAAAGAAATAAAGTGAATTTGAAAATTTACAAGCCATGAAAAAAAAATCTATTGACATAAGTTAATCTTGAAATTTTCAAAGGACAATAATGAATCCCAAGAAAAAATATGGTGCCCCCCATCTCCTTTATATAAATGGAATTGACTTTGTTTATAATTTTAATGTATTTTTCCACATTGAGAACTTTTTTTTCCCTCTTTTCCTCTTTTTTTCTTTCAAAATATTCTTTGTTAGATAGAATAGCTTTATGAATGGTAAGAAAAAGGATATAGTGGGAAATTTACAAAATGAAAAACAACAAAAAAGACTTCAAATTTTTTTAAGGGAAGTCATAGACGGTGAACTAGATTTAGAGGTCATCCATCAAAAGGTGATGAAATAGATATATCTTTGTAAAACAGGGAAATCTTCTCCTAGATAACAGACATCATTTGAAGACAAATGATCTCCTCCAAAGGCTAATTCTGGTTTCAACTCTGAAACTGAACTTCTTTGATTTGAGCTTGTGTTGCCCTTCAATTCTTTTCAATTTTTAAAGTAAGGGCATGAAGTTTCCAGCAGTTTAAATGGCAGATGTGATTAAAACAGTGTAACACTTGAAATATAGAGGGGCTAATTGGGTAAGTCTCCAGGTGCTACTTTGGGAAATTTAGGAGTTAATGTCTCCTGGGAAAATTTCATCCAGCTGCCTTTGATTAGAGAATGAAGAGGTCAATGGGTAACCCTTTGGAAAGTCTTCAATGCCTCCTGAGTTGTGAGTAATGAGTCAATTTGCTTGTGGTGGCTTTTGGCCAGTAACCAGCCAGAGGAAACAAAGAATGGGCAGGGAATTTGGGTGAACCTTAAAGGAAAAGCAAGTTACCCTCTAAATCCATTGACAGGAAGGTTAAAAGAAAATCTTTAGTTATAGGCAATTTATGGATGGCTGACTCAGGAACACAAGAGCTAACAAACAGTATTTACTAAAGTGATTTATTTAGCATATTAATATTTCAAGGATAATGATCAAGACTCCCTGAAAAGAATATTTTGTGCATAAGTAAGAAAAACCTGGCAGAATGACTGTTGATGTAAAGCCAAATGAATAGTCATTCATTTTTGTTTAATTTTTTCTAGAGCAAACTGTTAATTCTTTTTGAGACTAAGATAATGTTTTATTCTATAATAATTAAATTAACCAAGAGGTCATTAAAGAAAACTGCTTCATTATACACATAAGGAAATTGAGGATGAAAAGTTAAATGATTTGCTCAAGATCATTCAGGTATCAAAGAATCACAGAATATGATAATTGAAAAGCAGCTCAGAAATCATCTAGTTCTGGTTAGAATTTATACAAATTAGGTCAACAAATATTGGGAGAGAGTACTAGTTATAGGAGCTAGCTAGTGAAAATCTAAAGTCAACAAATGGGATTTAGTATAGAAAGAATAATAAGGAGCCTGATTTAATTGCTAACATATTAGAAGATTGGAAGATTGGATGATGAGAGAGACCATGTAATGGGACACTTTAAAAGACAAACAGAAAATTTTATACTTGATCTTAGAGGTAATAATGGGCTATCAGATTGATTGAATAGAGATGGGGGAAGGAGTTTAATTTGGTCAGATCTATTGTTTAAGAACATCAATTTGTCAGCTGAGTATAGGATAGACTGAAGTGGGAAGAGTCTCAAAGGTAGGGCCATTGCAGTAATACATACAAAAGATTACAAGAGTCTATATCAGGGTGGAAGTATTGTCAAAGGAAAGGTCATTTTCCTGAAAACAAGTGTAAATTTGCCTCCTTGTAATTTCTACTGACTATTTCTGTTAGGTAAAATGACTTGCCCAAGATCACAATTAATAATAATAATAATAATAATATTAACAGATAATATTTATCTGAGTCTATAAATGAATTCTTGTCTTGCTGATTCATATATCTATCTACTATTTTATGAATGGTTCCTTCAGATTATAGTGGGATTATCTATCTCTTTATTCTGGAAACTATTCCCTCAGCATAAACCAAGAATGCATCGACTCTTTTGGTCATATCACATAGTTACTTATTTTGAGTGTCCAGTCTACTAAAACTCTTACATCATTCTAAGAACATTTTCATTATACCCTTGCCTTCCTCATTTTATATGCATAAAGCTGATTTTCTATATCCTTTTGTAATATTTTACTTTTACAACTATTGAATTTCACCTTGGATGCAGCACAGTGCCCTGGTCTATTTAGATATTTTGGATGTTGATTATCTTCTGTGTTTATTCCTTCCAGTTGGGGCCATCTGAAAATTTGATGATATATCATCTGTTCCTTAATTCTAAACTTTCATAAAAACAGTAATACAAATTTTAAAAAGCCAATGGCAGGTTCCTAATGGGCGATACAGTAGATCTCCTGCTGTATTAATATTTACCCCCTAGAAACTATTCATTGTATCTGACAAGCTGATCCATTCTGAATTTCTCCCAATGTATTATCATAAAATTCATATTTCTCCATCTTCTCCACAAGATAAAACCAAAAATTCCCAAAGCTTTGCTAAAATCTACATAAACTCTATCCACAGCATTCTCATCACTTAATAGTTTAATTAGTCTGAGAAAAGAAGAACAAAAAGTATCAAGAAGAACAAGAACAAGAAAGAAGTTGGGATGACTGCTCCCTTTTCTAGATTTTAACAGCTATCTCTTTAATTACCAGTTCTAGATTTTCCCCTGGGAATAGAAGAAATGCTCAACAACCCAAAGTTTATAGATTTCATTCTTTTCCCTTTTGTGAAAAAAAATCAGGGTATCTTTGCTACTCCCCAGTTTTATAGTCTCTTATTTCTGTTGATCCTTTAAATACCATTGAAAATGATTTTGTAATCCTGCTGGATTGCATCCAGTCCAAATATAACACAAGTCAAAGCAAATATAATAAAATGCAGTGCAATACAATACAATACAACATAAAGGATCCTATTGAATTATAATCTAATTCACAAAGATTTTGTAATCCTATTGGCCAGTTCATTCTGGATCTGATGATGTAGTATATGGTGCCAGGAGGCTTGATCTCATCACAGTTGGATTCTTATGCTATTTCCTTACTCATCTTGGGTATAAGTTCTAAGTTTAACAGTGGTGTTGTCATTTCAATGTAATTTTCTAAGGACAGGGGGAGGAAGGTAGGGAGAGAGACAGAGAGAATGAAAGACAGAGAGACAGACGGATGATTAGCTTTTCTTTCTGTTTCTTCTTAGTTATCATCTCATTTATAATAAAGAAATGTCCTATCCCTTATTTCATTCCTATTTCTTTTTGTTATTGCTAAATATACTGTTGTTGTCATTGTTGTCATCCTTAGCTGCTTTGGCAAGTTTCAGCTCATTAAATTTTACCATGTTAACATGATTAAAAAAACACATCATGGTCTTAAATTTGTCTTCTCTTAGCTGGTTTTGCTTCCATTTTCTTTATTTCTTTTTAAAACTTAAAATGATTAGTGACTTTTCTATGAATAAGCATGAGTATATTTAGATAAATCCTTCTTTTCCACTTATTGATGTTTTTTTTCCCTTTATGTGTTTAGAATTTCATTCATGAGCACCTCTTCCTATCTTTCCTGGGCTGACTTTCTGGAGTCATTTTATTTCATGGAATCCTAGTTATTTTTCTTCTGAAACCAATTAAATATAAATTTCCCAAAATTTAGAGTGTATGCCAGAGTATGGCCCAGCTTTTCCTCTCCTCTATCAAATTATAGAATACAATATCCACCCCTTCCAACATTATTCACATTATTCACATTTCAAAAAACCTCCTTTATTGATAGTAAAAATCAGACCCAGAATATGGTTTCCTCTTTTAGAATGCTCCTCCTTTTGAAGATTGAAATCATCATTTAAGCAAGTAAAAGCAAACAAAAAATGATTTACTTTTTAAAAAAAAGACATTTTCCCATTATTAAACTACACCCTGTCTCTCTTCATTTCCCAAACTCCTCATTTATTTTATCTTTTTACTACAAGAATATCACTTGTTCCTTCCTCCATGAACTCTCACTCCCACACTCCCTTCTCAGAGCTTCTCTTTATGTTTATTAGATTTAGTCATATGAATAACACTTTCTTAGTATATAATATTATCCTATCTTCATTCCCATATCTTTCCAATTTAAAAATAATAAGATATGACCATAATCTAGTCATGTATTTCATACTGACAATTCTCAATGATAATAACTATGGGGTTAAAATTGTTCCATATGATAACTATGGGGTTAAATTTGTTCCATATGTTAAAATCTTTAATCCTTATCTGTTGCCTAAAAATAGGACATTTGGGTATGGACATTTGGGATCATGAATCTTATTACAAATTATTTTCATGTTTTTTTTTTCTTTTGTGAATTTATGGGTATTTCTGTTATTTTTCTTCTTTCTCTAAAAATTACTAAATTTTGTAATACACATAAGTTTTCATCCCTCTATATTATGTCAATATCCCCACTACCACTATCACCAACACTTTAACGTTAAAACAAAAGATTATGCTGCCTTTTGGCCAAGAAGTAAGCAAAAGAGTCAGGAATAGAATTCTGGTATCATGAATGCCATTTCCTCTTTCACCATTTAATTCATTCCAAACTGACAGTTTGCAGGTGCTTACTATGAACAAAGAACTCTGAGTTCTAAAAATACAAAGGCAAAAGGAAACCATATCTTCCCTTAAGGAAGTTACATTCTGTTACCCCCCATTTGTTTCTTCTCTCTCTCTCTCTCTCTCTCTCTCTTCTCTCTCTCTCTCTCTCTCTCTCTCTCTTTTCTCTCTCTCTCTCTCTCTCTCTCTCTCTCTCTCTCTCTTTTCTCTCTCTCTCTCTCTCTTCTCTCTCTCTCTCTCTCTTTTCTCTCTCTCTCTTTTCTCTCTCTCTCTCTCTCTCTCTCTCTCTCTCTCTCTCTCTCTCTCTGTCTCTCTCTCTCACACACACACACACACACACACACACACACACACACACACTAAATTAGGTGGCCAAGAAAAGACTCATGTAAGAAACAGTGTCTCTTTTGTTGTGTTTTGAAAAATATAGAATTATAGGAAGAGTAATAAGCTTTTCAAAGACAATTTAAAAATTCAATTGTATTATATCATTCAATTGAAATTATTTGCCCAATATAAATTTCATTTTTTCTTATATTAATGCTAACCTCCCTGCTCAACTTGCTAGTGAGTTAGTCAGTATTTTGAATAGAATTTATTTGTAATAAACCCTTTTCATTCCTTTTGATCCCACCCATCCACCCAGCCCAGAAATTATGGTTGGCCAGGAGGCTGATTTCACCCTAGGAAGTTCAATAGACACTGATACAGCTTAATACATGCCATCAAGGGAAGCCGGTGTTCTGGGAAGGCTAATCACAACTAATTAGCGAAATAATGAGTTTCCATCAAATAGCTGGGTGAAAGAAGTGTCAGAGCCATTCCAAAACATCTTTTTCTGTTCCAACCCACTTTGCCACATCCCTCTCTTTTCTCTCTTTTAATTAGTTAAAGAAAACCATGAGCTAAAGTATCCAAATGGGGAAAAAGAGGTAGTAAAGAGAAAAGGAATGGAGAGGAAAGAAGGGTGGAGAACAGAGGACAGGAGAGCAAAGCGGAAGGGAAACAGGGTAGGGGAAGACCAGAGAGAAGGAGATGAAATGAGTTGAAGAAGGGAGGGGAGGAAAGAGGATTAGAAGGGGGAAGGGAGAAGAGAGAAGAGAAGAGAAAAGGAAAAAAAGGGAAAAGAGAAAAGGGGAGGGAAAGAAGTAAGGGTAGCATAGAGGAGAAGAAGAGGGGAAAAGGAAAGTAGAAGGAAAAGGGGTAAAGGGAGAAGAGAGGAGAGAAGAGAAAGAAAAAAGGGAGAAGAGAAAGAAGAAAAGGGAGAAAAGGAAAGGGAAAGAAGTGAGGGGGAAGGGAGAGAAGCAGCAGCAATTGGGTTTAAATTTGCTAATTTTCACAAATATACACATACATGCACAAACCAAAATGTCTCCCCCCCCCTTTTTTTTAAAGTGAAACAATTAGGGTTAAGTGACTTGCCCAGGGTTACACAGTCACAAATCAAAATCTCAAAATCTTTGTGGACATCAGCATGAATTGTTATTTAGTAAGACTCATTCATCTGGGCCTTCTGACATTTATCCGTCAAATTTCGCCTTCCTGCTTGATTTAGATTATTTCAATCTCTGCCTGTCCTGCCTCTAGCACTTTGTGTTTCTACCTTTGCATTCTTCCCTCACCCCTAAAATTCTCTATGACCTTAGGAAAATTACTCTCTGAGCCTCGGTTTCCCGATGTGTAGAATGAGGGTATCGGACTAAACAGCTCCTAAACTCTCTTCTCATGTTTTATTTTTGAGTATATGATGCCCTCAGCCATATGATTCCAGGGCTTTTTGAATCACTCGTTCTTTCTAGGCCTTGGAAGAATTGGCAGGGACAGTTTTGTTTTCAAGAAGTTCTTCCAACGGGGCAGACTAAGCACATTTTCTGTAGCCAAAAATATTTTTAAAATGAAAAATTCCACCTCCAGAAACGTGCAAGTATCACTCTGCTCCAACAGTCCCAATCAGGCCCCAGGACTTCAGCAACTCGAATAAATTAATTAGGGAAGCCACCAATTAATTTGTGGCCCATTTATCAAGACAGCTTAATGACTCTGACAGGAGCCCAGATCTCCTTGTACAACCTCCTCTTCTACCCCCTGCTCCCCTGCAGCTGTTCATTGTCGGGCCTCCAAATATGAGCCACGTTGGAAAGGACTTGCCGGGTGCCCACATCTCCCCACAGTGGGTGCAGGCTCTGGGGCAGGGGCCTGGCAGCTACATGGTCCAGATGATGTGGCCAAAAAAAGGCTGCCTTTTCTCTTTCCCTCCTAGTACTTTTGGCCTGTTTACATGATAGTAACAGATGGTCCCCTATTCTCAGATGTTTTGCAACTCACAAGAAAGGGGGGAGAAATGTTTCATCCTTGTCATTCCATTTTTCATTTTGAATGAAGGTGAGATCCAGAATTGAGAGAGGGACCCAGAGAAACCCATTTTCACCTTAGCAAAAGAAAAAATAAAGTGAAAACATCACTTCAGTAGAAGCCAAGAGAGTACATAAGAGATGGTTCTCACGCTTGAATCAATTTAATCTGGACTTAGTATTTTACTATATTTCAATGTTGGTAGCTTATTTGTTTTTTTTTAAACTGATGAAAGGATCTGGGAAAAAGGAATTTTGTCTTCTTAAAGGGATGTTATGGTTCACATATAGTGTTGCTTTTGTTGCTTTCTGGAAAGGAAAAAAAAAAATGGCAGAGATAAATAGTACTGGTCATGGCCCAAATATGCCTCTCTTCTACCAAATAAATATTATGACTTCATTTTCAACAATAGATTTTTAACATCACTAATTAAACATTTTGAATTAGTAACACTTTATATAATGACAGACTAGTAAGGAATCATAGGAGCTTCCCTTGAAGTAGGAAGGATCCTTAGATTATCTAGGTCAATCCCTTAATTTCATAATTGAATAAACAAATGCCTCAGAGTAGAAATTCACTTACACCATTAATATTTTATTTTATTTTTTTGGCACATCTTCCTTCATATTTCCACCTCGATTGCTACCACCTTAATGAAGGCCCTCATTTTTTCATGATCTTACTGCTGTAATGCCTTCTAATGTGTATCCCTGCCATCTACTTGCTCCAGTCCATCCTCCACTTAACAGCCAAAACTACGTTTCCTAAACTGTAGATTTGGCCTCCCAATTTACCAGTGGCTCTCCATTACAACCAGGAACAAACAGAACTGCCTGACTTTTAAACAAGTTCACTGCAAGGCCCTTCCTGCCCTTCCAACCTTCCAGTTTTACAAAGTTTTGTTCCCTCTACATGCCATCTAGACTGGCTGGCTGGGCTCACTTCTTCCTCCCTTTCTCCTTTCCTCCTTTCCTCTTTTCTTCCCTTCCTGCCTTCCCATATTCACATGCTCACTTATATAGAGGAAAGGAATATTTTTTTTTAAATTTACTTATTAGTTGTAAGCATTTACTTTTATAAGATTTTGATTTCCATTGTTTTCTCCCTCCCTTCCTCCTCCCAAGACAGCAATCAGAGACAGATGATACACATACAATTATATAAAACAAATTTTCACATTAATTATGTTTGAAAAGAAGACTCAGAACAAAAGGGAGGCATGAGAAAATAAAAAGCAACAACAAAAAAATGGAAATCATGTGCTTCAATCTGTATTCAGACTCCATAGCTCTATCCCCGGATATGGATAGCATTTTCTATAATGAGTCTTTTGGGATTGTCCTAGATCATTGTATTGCTGAGAAGAACAAAGTACATCAAAGTTGATCATCCACACAATGTTGCTGTCACTGCACAAAGTTTTCCAGGTTCTGCTTACTCCACTAAGCAACAGTACATGTAAATCTTTCCAGTTATTTTTTTTTAAATCTACCTACTCATCATTTCTTATAGAACAATAGTATTCCATTATATTCATACGATGTGTTCAGTCATTCCTCAAAAGATGGGTATTCCATCAATTTCCAATTCTTTGTCACCACAAAGAACAGTGATATATATATTTTTTGTATATGTGGGTCTTTTCCCCTGTTTTATGATCTCTTTGGGATAGAGTTCTGATAGTGATATTGCTAAGTCAAAGGGTTTACAGTGTTTATTTCCCTGTGGGCATAGTTCTTAATTGGTCTCCAGAATTAGTAGATCAGTCCACAACTCTACCAACAATGCATCAGTGTTCCAATTTTCCCATTTCCTGTCCAACATTTATCATTTTTCTTTCCTGTCATATTAGCCGATCTAATAAGTGTGAGGTAGGTACATAAGAATTGTCTTAATTTGTATTTTTCTAATCAATCGTGAATTAGAAAATTTTTCATATAACTATAAATGATTTTAATATCATCTGAAAAATGTCTGTTCATATCCCTTGACCATTTATCAACTTGGGACTGATTTGTATTCTTATAAATTTGACTCAATTTTCTATATATGTTAGAAGTAAGGCCTCTATCAGAAACATTGACTATAGAAAATAATTTTGCATTCAATGTTTCTGATAAAGTCCTCATTTCTAAAATATATAATTGACTCAAATTTAAAAGAATACAAACCATTCCTCAATTGATAAGTTGTAAAAGTTCCGAAGGAAGAAATTAAATCCAATTCAAATTATATCAAAAAATGCTCTAAATCACTATTGATGAGAGAAATGCAAATTAAGTCCACTCTAAGATATCACTTTACTTTTCTCATATTGGCTAAGTTGACAGAAATATATATATAAAATTATAAGGAGGAAGTATAATAAAAATGGGACACTAATACATTGTTGGTGGAGTGGTAAACTGATCCAACCATTGGGGTGAGCAATTTGGAACAAAGCTCAAAATGCAGTAAAACAAACTATGCAAACCTTTTGCTTCAACAGTGTCTCTACTAGGCCTGTATCCCAAAGAGATCATAAAATAGTAAAAGAACTCACATTTGCAGAGATGTTTGTAGCAGCTCTTTTTGGCAAGGAACTGGAAACTGAGTGGATGCCCATCAGTTGAGAATGACTGAATAAATTGTTTTTTTTTTTTTTTCTTACTTACATTTTCTGTAAGAAATGATCAAGAAGATGATTTCAGAAAGGCCTGGAGTGACTTACATGAACTGATGCTAAATCAAATGAGTAGAACCAAGAGAACATTTACAAAGCAACAAGATTATGTGATGAATAACTCTGATGGACATGGTTCTTTTCTACAATGAGATGATTCAGGTCAATTCCAATAGACTTGTATTGCAGAGAGCCATCCTCTTTCAGAGGGAGAATTATGGAGACTGAATATGAATCACAACATAGTATTTTCACCTTTTGTCATTGTTTGCTTGTTTTTTTTTTCTTATTTTTTCCCTTTTGATCTGATTTTTCTTGAATAGCATGATAAATGAGGAATTATGTTTAGAAGAATTGCACATATTTAATCTATATTAGATTAGTAGCTGTCTAGGGGAGGGAAGGAGGGAAAAAATTTGAAGGACAAGTTTTTGCAAGAGTGGATGCTGAAAATCAAGATACATATTTTAATAATAATAATAATATATCCCAGGCCAAGACTCAATTGTTTATTTTGGGATCCAGATTGACCCCAATCGAAAGTAAATAGGAATCATTACCCTTTGGGCCAGAAATCCTATTTTTTATTCATTTTTTTTATTTTTTTGGACTAGATGAAAGAGGCCATTCTTTTTCCTACTTGCTACCCAGCCTTACTCACTGAATGTGTAGGGCCTCAGTCAAACTGAGATCTGTTAAAGACCTTAAAAAGGTCAAGATCTTCCCCTGCATTTGGGGCATGTCTAGTCATCTGAGCCTATATCTTGCCATTGGACCCAAGTGGCTCTGGAGGAGAAAGTGAAGGAAATGACCTCCTTGAATAAGTCACTTAAATCCAATTCACTTGCATGTTATGGCATCAGGACAAACAACAACCACAAATGACATTCACAATCCTTTACTTCTGATGCTATTGTAGCCTTTCCAACTTTAAATAGCTCTTCCTTTTGGGACATATCTATGTTTTAAACTCATTAACTAAGCTGATTAATTTAGCAGCTGGGGGTCAAAAGGAAACAATTTTTCAGATCTTTAGACATGGTTCTTCCATCCCCATTTTCTCCTGCAGATTCAAATTCATTAATTTTCTTTAATATAATTTCAAATGGCTATTCAGAAGAACACATAAAAACCTATAGACTGGCGTGTAATATATCACTATCACCCCATCTATCAGAATATCTGAGACTACTATGACTAACAATTCTAACTCTATCACCAGTTTTATTATTGTTGTAATTAGCAGTACTTATTAGCATTATTGCTTTGGCCATGAGAGAAATGATTATTAATAAGCAATGAGTTGGAGAGATGAAGAGTTCCTCCTATTTTCTAAAGTCCTGATTTTAAAAATTCAATCTCTTGAAGGAAATTGATGATAATAAGATTGGACTAAATTTCTCATTCAGACCCCATTCAGTTAGGGTAACTATTCAGCTTTATATAAGGGTAAATTCTCTGAGGAGATTGTCCAAGACTGGGGACAACTTAAGAACAAATGACATAATCAAAGTTCAGCTCCAATTCCTCATGGTAATATTCATTCTCTCGTCAGTTGATTGTCACTCTTAGGAACATCAGCTCTTCAAAGAACATACCAACTGTGAGACCTTCGAAGAGGAGATATTCTCCAGGATGACCATGATTATTTTGGATCTAACAGAGAGATGGCCAACCCTTTGATTGTTAATGAAATGATTCAGTTATCTGGAAAGCATTCTCTGAAACCTTATTAAGCATCACAGACAAAATAATAATTAAAAAGAATAATAAAAAGTTGATGTTTTCTGTGCCAATGAAGTCATATTTTTCTAATAATAATAATAAAAACAACTGACATTTTATGACCATTTTAATTTTGCAAAATAAATTGCATATGCTATTTTATTTAAGCATCCCATCAACTGATGCTAGAGAGATGGGAAGGGGACCAAGATTTATTATTTATACGTACCATGAACCAGTCACTATGCTAAGTTTTTATATTATATATTACATAATACTTCATGGTCAGCAAATTATATATTATCTCATTGAAATCTCAAAAATATCCCAAGAGGTTGGAATCATTGTTATCATCATTTTACAGATGGGGAAATTAAGGCTTACTCATGTTCATACAGTTTGTAAATGTCAGATATAGGATTTGAACACATCTTCCCAACAGATCCATTACTGTCCACTACGCAAAAATGTAGAAACTAGTGTTCTAAATTAAGTCTTTTTGTCCCAGAGGCAGGTGCGATGACCATATCTCTTTCCAAATATTGACACAGTCAGTGGCATTTGTTGCCTACAAGTTATAATCTAGGAGGAGAGAAAATATGATTCCCACCTTAAAGGGAAGGATCAAACTGATTTTTTAAAGTATGAATAACACTATGTAGCTTGAAATTTAAACTGCATTATGAAAATTTTCTGTATCCCATTTTTAATGGGACAATGAATAATATAATATATAATAATATAATAAACCAATCTCTGAAAAAAAAAAAGTTCTGCCAAGATGGTCCCAGTGACCCACCTTGTATGGACCATGTCCTTCGAGCTGATTTTAATTGGTAAGGATTTAAAGTTATTTAAAGTTTTGTGTCCAAAACACTTTGCCTAATCTCCTTTGCAATCAGTAGCACAAACTTGTGAGATGCCTTGTAGATCAGAGTGGGGTGAGGGCAAGGGTTAATATGTTACCATGGTGCTGATCAATAACAGGTCCAGATGCATTAGTATTTTGATTCAGGCAACTGAGTTAATCATGCAGAGGCAGGCTAGGTAAGCGGAACTACTCTCTATGGTTATTTATGGGCAAGAGACTTGAATTTGACTAGTTGTCACATTTCATAGAATCACAGGATTTTAGAATTAATCTAGCCCACTCCCTTCATTTAGGTATTAAATCTCTTGTTACTTGTACTTAAATAGCAAGCAAAAGAGAAACAGAAACAAGTTTAGGCTTTAATTTTCATCTTCCCTCAACTATCTAAGACTTGTAGTTAATGAGCTACAAATATGATCATGAACCAGAAGAGGGAATAGACACATGATATATACCTTTATCCATAGCTATGTCATTTATCTACATGGATAGAGATAGGAATAGGAGAGAGGGAGAGAGACAGAGACAAAGAAAGACAGATACAGGCAGACACAGAGAGATAGAAACAGAGAGAAAAAGAGACAGAGACAGAGAGATACAGAGGGAGAGAGAGACAGAGTGAGAGAGATCAATACAGAGAGAGAAAGATACAAACAGACACAGAGAGACAGGCAGGCATAAACAGAGAGAAAGAGACAGACAAACAGACAGAGAGATAGAGAGAGACAGAGACAGAGAGACGATGGAGAGGAAGGACAGACAAAGATACAGAGAGAGAGAGATCTATGTCCATAGATATAAATGATATAGATGATATAGAAATAGAGATAGATCATAGATAGAAATATAGATTTATGCATATGCATTCATACCAATTTAAAATTTTTAACAGTTGAAATGTGAGTCATCCCCTTTTCATTTATGTATTCATTATGCACTTTATAAATTTGAGTATTCTGAATACTCAGATCCACTTATTATCTACAACCACATCATAAATGGTTGGGATCCTAAGTTTTAATGAATTTGTGAAGGCTTTATTAAACATGCAATTGTGTATAGCACTGGACTATATTGGAGTTACAAATGGAATGTAAGTGAGTTTCTGGCCTCTGATGGGATGATATTTCATAAAGGAAGTTACAGAAACAGGATAGATAGTATGGTCACATGATCCTTAAGGTGTATTGAGAAAGCATATGGTAGTACAAAATTTTAATGTTATTTTCACATGTAATATTGCATAATTCATTCTAGATTACCATCATACTTGGAAGGATTAAATTAAAAAAAATAGTAGCTCATGGATTTGTCCATGAACAAAGGAGAGATTCTTTTCAAGAAGTTGAAATAACAACAGTTATAGTTATTTGAAAGTTTTAATAAAATTTCAGGGTTTTTTCTGTGTTTCTTTAAAATTGTGATTTCTTTAAAAGGTGTTATTGCCATTATTGCATACACAGAAGCAAAATTTGAAAACAGTCATTAGATTTTCTTTCCATGGAAGAAAGAGTATTTGCAATCACTTCATAGCTACTGAAAAATATCATATTTAAAGTGTAAAACAAATATCCCTCAGGTTTTTCAATAAATTAAATATTAAAAGTGGAATTACAGTTCCATTCCCAAACATTCTCTGCTTTCACCATTGTTTGTTCACACTGTTCCTTTTCACAGGAATTTTGTTAATTCTGCTGAATTCTTATTTTAAAAACCAATTCAAATACCGCTTCTTTCAGGACATTTTCTGTGGTGCCCTAGATCAGTAAAGCCCTTCCCCTTTCTCACACATTTCTTCTTTATGCATAAATCATATTCAAGAAGAGAATAATCATGTTTTGAAACTAATTTATTAGAAACTTTAGAAATTTATTTCTGAATTTTTCCTTTTATACTTAATATGGAATATCATTAGAGCCATCTATATCAGTGTATTATTCCCTTTACTAGACTATAAATCACAAAAGTAGAGACCAAAATTTATCTAAACATATTTTCTTAAGAATCTGAACATCATTGCCTTCATACAGTGTTGGTTGATTGTATTTATTTACATATATTTCAGAAGACATTCAGAAATATATATTTAGAAACACACCCATTCCTGGTCCTAAGGTTGGCCCTCTATTTGCTATGACCAACTGCCTCTGATCCAGTTTGTATTTAGATCTAAAATCCCGCAAGATCTTTGCCTCAGTATTTATAATTCAATGTATCAAAAATCATAGATCTTAAATTGGGTGGGATCTTAGAATTCACTCCATCCAACCCCATCATTTTATAAGAAAACTAAGGGCAGCCTGAGAATTTAAATTACTTGTTTCAAATTATATAAGTAGGGTCAGAGGAGGAATTTCATCCAAGATCTTCTAACTTCTCAGTGCATTGTTTTTATGAACCCTTGATGGCTAGACATATTAGATTAAATTAAATGCATACACAGAAGAAAACATGGGCCATGGGACATTTTGGAATTGTAAAACATTTGTGAACTTCAAACTACAGAGAAACATTGGTTAATTAGGTTAATTATGTGATCTGGAATTCAGTCCAGCCACAAAAGGGCTTAATGTATTCTTCCCCAAGTGGTCTGAGGATTATTTAATATGAAGTCTTGAAAGACTTTGGTTTAATCTCATCCCAAATGATCATTTGAAGTCACGCTGCCCATTGTCTGACAATAATATAGCATTTGACATTAACAAGGGCTATTCTCTTTTCATACACACTAGAGATTTATTCCATATTACCCCATTTACACAGTCTCATGATGTTGCAAAGTAATTAGAATGCCTTATTATACTGTCAAAAGTCACCAAAAGGTATTTCTTGATTTACACAAAATTTGTGTCTATAATAATGTTGCATAGCAATGATTTTTGTTCAAATAAGATTATGTTTAATGCGTTTAAATGTGAAATAATTTCTAGAAACCCTGTCTCTAATTGAGTCTCCATTTCTCATTCATTGGGAGAAAAATCACTCTCAAGGCAAAATGTCCCAAATCTTTGTTTGGAAATTTTATAATAATTATAGCTGACATTTACATAGAGCTTTAAAGTTTCATAAAGTGTTCACATCTTATCTCCACCTACATGGTTAGCACCCTAATTTAAAATCTTTTCACCTCTCAACTGATTACCACAATTTCCTCTTTAATATTCTCTCTGACTCAAGTCATCATTTTCCATTCTCCATACATTTTTGACATAGGTTCCAAAGTTATTATATATATAACCACAGCTATATCTATATCTCTCTATATACCTATAGATATTTTGACATATGTGTTTATATATGTGTGTATGAATATATGTAATATATATGAGTACATATCTATTATATTTATATATCTTTATCTTTGTATATATGTGTGTGCCTCAATATATATGTATATATATATGTATTATATGATGGTGTATATATATATATAAAGTTTCAAACTAAATGGATTTTTATACACCCAGTACAGAGATATTGCTGTCTTTTATACCCATCCATCATCTATCCATCTATCTATCCATTTAATATTTGTCTCTCTCTCCAATTAGTCATCTATGTGTTTGTCTATCTACCTAGTCATCCATTTAATCATCTATTTAAGCATGTATGCATGTTCATCTGTCTATTTTATATCTATTCATACATTCATTATCTCTTTTTCTATGTATCCATTTCTTATTGATCTATCATTGAACTTTGAGACCTGAATTCAAGTCTTGGATCCTGGAACCACAAACAAATTTCTTAATCTTTCTGCATCTGAATTCTCTCATTTTTATAATTAAGTATAATAAAAAAAAATGTCAGGTTTTCTATAAGAATCAAAGAAGATAATATAAAAAAATTTTTTACCAACTTGAAATTTTATGTAAATATAATTATGTAGACACTTTTCTTCTAATAGTGTGTTACTTGAGTGCATAAGTTATACTATATTTTTCTTTATATCGCCAGTTGTAGCATGTTATCTGACATATCATCAGCATTTAATAAATGTAATAACAAAACACAATAAAATAAACATTGATTAATTGTCTACTATCTGCAGAACACAGTGCTAATGCTAGGGATACAAAGAGAAGTGAAATAGAGTCCCTGCCTAGAGGAGGTTATGATGGGAGAGACAACATGCAAATAAACATACAAATTGTATAAAGTATAAATATTAAATAATCAAAAGAAGGAAAGTGTTTAAATGAAGAATTAGAGAAGTCTTAGTGTTTAATCAATAAATAGTTACATAGTTCATTTGAGTCTCCAAATCACACTACAAGATAACAAGTAATATTATTCTTGTTTGACAAATGGGAAAACTGAGGTTCAGACAGTTGCTCATACAGTTAATAAAGAGTCTAGGGGGAATTCAGACCCAAGTTTTCCACTATAGAGTCCACTATAATAAAAGACCCATGGCCTTACATAAATTTTCCTCTTAAAAGACAACATCAGACTACCACTCACCCAAATCTCTTTTTTGACTCTCCTTCAGAGAAAGTCATCAGATACCTTCATTTATCAAACAATACACCATGAGTAGAAAGATCAGGAATAGAAAATATATCAGAAGCTTTTGGTCAAAACCCATTTTTTTCCCATTACTTAACTTAAATGACTTTGAACAAGGAATTTAACTCTCTAGGCTACCATTTTGTCATGTGTACCATGAAAGGATGGATTAGATGAGTTGCAATATCTCTTTTTCTTTCTAAATTCTAAATTCCTATTCCCAATGAAGTGAAAGTTACTTACCAAGCTGTGAACTTTATTAATGGATGTAGCTAAATTTTTATTTCTTTCCAACACATAATTCATGTAAGAACCAATCAATGTTTCTTGAATTGAAAATGTAATTCTAGTAATAGGCTTTGTTTGAACAATTTTTTTTTAATCAGTGTATTTTAAAAGTGGAAATTGATGTGTCAGCTCATATAGCCAAAAACTAAAGAACAGATGCCTCTTATCGTTTAATCATCTTCAGTTTCCAACTCTTCATATATTTGGGGTTTTCTTGGCAAAGACAGTGGAGACTCATTTTACAAATGAGGGAATGAAAACAAACAGGGTTAAGTGACTTGCCCAAGATTTCATGGCTATTAAGTGTCTGAAACCAGATTTGAACTCAGGAAAATTGAGTCTTCCTGACTCTGACCATCATTCTATTCAGTGAACCACCTAACCACCCCAAGGTGCATACCCATCGATACCCAAGAACACTAAATTATTGAATAAAAATAGGACTGGAACTAAAGACTGCTGTCTCCTAGTCCAAAGAATCTGTTATTAGAGTATCTGTGTTCTAATTTTAAAATATTAGAGCCAATCATGGATCTTTGCATTCTGTTATATATACTACTGAAGACCTAGGTTTGATTGTCACCTTCTTTCTTTTTAAAAGTAACTAGGAATCACCAAGCCTGGATTTAAAAGACCTCAGTTCAAATATGTATTCAATTGTTTCCTGGTTGTATGACCCTAAGCAAGTCATTCAATCTCTGTGACTCAATTTCTTCAACTTGAAAATGGGGATAATAACAACATGAATCTGTCAGCTTTATTTTGAGGGTCAAATGAAATAATATTCAAAAACTTCTAACAGTAGTTGTTCATATATATGTATGTATATTCACATATATATATTTATTCCTTTCTCTATGCCCTTAATTATGCCATAATTAAACTCATCAAATATTGACTTGAATGACTATTTACAGTAGCATAAATGTACAGTATTAATTTAAATTTAAAAAGCATATTCATAGGATATAGATTTTGAATTGGAAATCTAGATGGCAAACAGTCCAAACTTCATTTTCCATTTCCAAGACTTAAGGAATTAATATCAGTTGCATAGGGTCAGATTAGAAAGAAAAGTCTGTGAGAAAATTCAAACCTGTGTGCTTTTAACTCCATTTTGATCACTACACCCACCATATATAGGACTCTGCTTTTCCATGACTTTATCTACTTTCTGCATTTAATTTACTTAAGATTGTGTTATTACTAAAAAGCAAAGCTGAGTGGGTAGCAGCGGAAAGCTGACCTTAATGTCTGTCAGATATCAATTCAGGTTCTACATCTGATATATGATGGTCGTGTGACTCTGGACAAGATTATTTTAACCTCTCATTCCTCTCAATCAACCTACCAAGATTATCAGTTATACATGAGTCACTGACCTCCATCCATGAAGAAAGATGGCATATTGTTAGACCAAAGATGAAAAAAAAATCCTATATAACATCAGAACTCCATTAGCTAAGAAGAGAATCAAAAGGAAGACAAAAATCAATTCAAGACATGGCCTTAGTTTTATTTATGTCAGCTTCTGGATTGAAGGGTTTGAGAGATGTCATAGGGGAAACATATAGGTCACTCATGATCTGCATGTGAGGACATTTAAAAGGAAAAGGAAAAAGGGTTCAATACCATTGGTGATATTTTGCCAATCATTATTTTAAGTGTTTTACTGGCTAAGACTTAGCAACTTGGAACATCCCTAATTTATTCAACCTTCCTGACATAGTAATCTGAATAGTATTACCCATAATAATGGGATTTTACTTTCTTAATTTATCTTCCAAGACTCGCTCTATCCTTATTCTGTCTCCAAAGCTTTTACCATGGTGATTATCTCAGGCAGTCCTGAAACCACATGGATTCATGAGGAGGGAGATTCTCCATGATTTCAAGGCTTCTGTTTTATCAGCTTTTTGGGTGATTTGTATTATAATAACCCTAATATATTACCCAGAGTCCTTTCTCTTCCTAATACTGTTTGTCAGAATGTGAACCACGAGCCATGATGCTCGCATCCATTTACCATGAAGAAAGCTCACTTAAAATTGAGTAGACCAAAGTGAAAAATAATTTGCTGCAATTTTAGCCAGTTTCTTTTTAGTTAGAAAAATTTCAATTTTATAAGGAAAGTAGGACATTGTTTTGCAACTGAATCCCAACCAATGACAAAAGAAATTGTTTCAGTTTACAATAATATAGCTCAGAGGTTTTATTAAAAAGCCTTAATAACACTAAATATTTGTGGAACCTTCAAAATTAAATGTTTGTGAATTTTGGAGTAAAAAATTGAAAAAATATAGGGAATGTAAGCTGATAAAAATAGAAGTGTAATAGAAATAATGAACATCTCTGATCCTAAAGGCATTTATAAAATGCCTAAAATATGTGTGTGGGAAGGGTTATAAATACAAATATGTTCAGTTGAAATTCTATTGTAATAAAATTTACATATTTGCAAATATCTAAAGTTTCAAGTTTATAGAAACACCATAGAATGTTGATGAATGTTGATGATGATGCACAATCATAGAAATTGAATTTTTTAATTGAAAAAAATAGTGTGGCAGTTAACGAGATGGCCTGCCTCTGAGCTTGGTAGACCTGAATTAAAGTATGGCCACTCAGACGAAAAATACTTAAACTTCCAATTCTCTAGGCAATTCTCCAAGACCCACAAAGAGCCATTGGAAGAAAGAATTTCTCTTTGAAAATCTAATGCTAATGGAATTGTAGGTCCAGATTTATCCTTAACCCTAATGAAAACTAGTCAAATTTATTATCATTTCTTTAGGATGTCACATAAGTATACATTTACTTTGTGAACTCATCCTCTCTTCCTTTCCTTCCTTCCTTTCTTTTTCCTTCCTTCCTTCCTTCCTTCCTTTTGTTCTTTCTTCCTTCCTTTCTCTCTTCCTCCCTTCCTCTCTTCCTCCCTCCCTCCCTCCTTTCCTTCTTTCCTTCCTTTCTTCCTTCCTTCTTTCCCTCCCTCCTTCCCTTCTTCCTTCCTTCTTTCTCCTCTTCCTTCCTTCCTCCCTTACTTCCTTTCTTCCTTCATCCCCTCCTTCCTTTTATGAGGGCTTGTCAAGCCCTTTTCTGAACTGCTTATCCTCCTTTGGTGTCCACTGGACATTCAACTCACACAAATGACTCCAAGAAGCCATAGCATGAAGAATAACCATATCCCTGTAAACTGTCTATGTAGAGGAACTTAACCTGGCTGAACATCATCAGTGGGCCACAAATTTGTCAATGGATGTCTGCCTTATGTGTGTGAAAACTTCCCCAAGTGAAACTTCCCCAGTGTTCCAAGCTTCATGAAGTAGACTGAAGAAGGTTCGGTGGAACTCCTAGAGCTTGGTCAGACATGGAAGCTGCCAAAGTCATCCTCTGCATGCTGGGCCATTTGAATCCTGATCCTTACTTTTTTTTTTCTTGCCACTGGACTTTGATGACTAGAAGAAAGAATAAGGCTGACAACTTCGTGCAACTCTGACTCAATTAAATCAAATCCATGTAAAAGTGAAGACCTCAACCTGAAATATCATTGATCTTTGAAAATTAAGGACAAGCAACAACAACTTGTATAAATGCATCTACACATATACCTGTGAGATCTGCACAGAGATAATTCAAATTATGGGAGCTGATGAGTTTACCAAGAGAGAAATCAATTTATGAGACATGGGGGATGTCCATATAATTGACCAACAAAATCCAATTAACTTTCTCCTTTAAGATCAAAATATTTACTATCTTCAGCAGGCCAGTGTAATTGAGTTACTTTTGCCACATTCAACTATTAACTCAAGTTCTGTATTGTCTAGAGATAGATTGCTTTTCCCCTGAAATAGATTTTATTTAGTATATAATGTACATGTGCCCTGACTATTTGAATGTCCATTAAACTTTAGAATACCTTCCATATCTATCACCTTCATTCCCCTAGTTAGATATTAAAGGAAAACTAAAACAAACCAGTTTCCTATCATTGCAGATCCTCTTTAGAAATGTGTCAGAAGACTGGAATAGCTGAGATTGAGGGTTACCTTTTGATTCCCTGTCATTCTCTAGGGGAACATTATTATTGGTCCACCAAGACCCAACATTTGTCCAACTAGAAATTTCTCTAGATTTCCTTCATCTTGAATTTATTACCAATCAATTTTGCATCAATTTCTGGGAACACAGGATTTTATTAATATATTCATTCATAAGATTTGTTTTCATTTTCACTCTCAAAGCCCTGCTTTTCTCAAATCTATTAAGGTGAGCTTGTAATGACACGAAAAAACATTACCCAGTGGGTAACAGGTGATCAAGCTGGACAACCACAGGGAAATCCACTTATGTGGTTAATGTCAACATTGTACTGCTTCAAACATTTATCTTCCAGCTAATGACCACACGTGAAAGGCTTTTCATTTAAAAACTGTACATATGAATCCTTTAGAAAGATGTTCTTTTAGTCACTGCTCAATGTCTGTGATGGACTTGCTGGTGAGAAACAGCATGAGAAAAGGTGTGCTTTTCTGTCTTCTCACTCCTATTACTGGACTAACCATTAATTCCTCTCTCCATCTTCAATCTCCTTGCTGTCTTCCTTAACAATAACAAAGAGCTGTTTTTATTATATGTGTGAAGGCTCACACCTCATTGCTCTGCATAGATCTAAAGCCATGCTCATGAGGGGATGATGATGATGATGATGATGATGATGATGATGATGATGATGATGGAGGTTCTGGATGATGTATATATTAGAGGAAACAGGGGTCACATTCACCATATTCATGATTACTAAGTGTGGGGAATTCTCACTAATGCAGATCAACAGCTATTCTCTCTCTTAGTTTTTGGTATCTGTGACATTTGTTGA
This sequence comes from Antechinus flavipes, assembly GCF_016432865.1. Classification (NCBI taxonomy): domain Eukaryota; kingdom Metazoa; phylum Chordata; class Mammalia; order Dasyuromorphia; family Dasyuridae; genus Antechinus; species Antechinus flavipes. The sequence goes on from NC_067403.1 coordinate 233,693,161, forward strand.
GTTGCCAACAGTCATGTCATAAATATATATTAGAAGTAAGACTTAAATTTAGTTCTTCTTGACACTATGGACATCCTTCTACTCACAATTCTACTTTTTGTTTCTTTTGATTGATTAATTAGGTAGCTTAATTTAATTGCCTCTCTATAGAACTGGAGGTAGACATGGACTGCTTTCAGATAATACTGCAAAAATTAGAAAATAAAATAGTAATAATATTAGCTACACTAGCTGACTTTAAGGTTTATGAACACTTAAATGGATTTTTTCTGTAATAGGCGATTTGGTCAACGAGGGTACTTTGAACTCCCCATCCTTTATATTTCATTAGAAACTCACAATTTTACAACAACATTATAAGCTAGATACCATCGGAGAGAAAACTTATGCTTAGAGCTGTTAAATTATTTATCACAGATCATAGAGATAAAAGATTTGGAAAGTGAAATCTGAAATCAACTCTGTCTTATTCACATTGTAACATAGCCAGCAAGTTGACATCCAATCTCTACTTGAAGACCTTTAAGAATTCACTTCATTCACTTATTTCAGCCTTGTCTGACTTTTTATGACCACCTATGGGATTTTCTTGACAAAGATACTGTAGTAGTTTGCATTTCCTTCAGCGGCTCATCTTACAATTGAGGAAATTGAGGCAAATAGAGTGAGTTGACTTGGTCAGAGTCACATAACTACTCAAATTAGGAAGAGCAGACTTCCTGATTGCCATCCCAGCACTCAAACCATTGCACTACTTGTTCCTTTATTTTTTTTTAAAGGGTACCAGTTATCAGTTGCCCATTTCATTTTGGACACTTCCAATTATTAAGAGTTTCCAGATATCAATTCAATTGACTTCTTGTCAGCTTTCTATACTGCTTTTGATTCTGCAGTCTGGAGCCAAATAGAGAAAAAAAAAAGAATTTAAGATTTGAAATGGACCTCATTGACCATCTAGCCAATCTATACATGGAAGAAATTTATATAAGACCAATCGTGTTGTGAATTGTCTAATGCTTCGTTTTCTAAGGATATTTGAATGCAATAACCCTGGTGCTATATAAGAAGGTTAAGATTCATCTGGAAGCAGAATTCAAAGCTCACCCCGCTCCCCATCCCGAGGTTCTCATTCACACAAATAAAATAACTTGTTGATAAAATTTTGTCTGCAATTTGAGCTGTGGTCCTGTTGCCGTGTTCAATTATTACATTCATATCAATCATAGCCAAAGGGCATGGAGACAGGCAGGAGGGATTCATGATGAAAGGCACAAATATTTGGCTGCCAACAACCAATCCTTTGAACTATGGACACTGGAGTCTCTGTGAGTAATACAGCCTGTGTGCCAACTGAAGGGACCTCATGAATAATACACATCAGCCTACGAATACTGAAATGGTAAGCCTTTCTGAAGTGAAAACCACAATATTCTGACAAAATACAGTGCTCAGAGAAGGAGATTTTATTTTCTCAAGTACATTACACTTTGATGGGATGTTAACACACCATACAGACATTTACGGGCAGGTAATGAGCATCTGGACTGCTTGAGATGATAGCTTCCACCTATCTATATTACAACTGACATATGTAATATGCTTTCCAGGTTTAAAGTCCTCAATGAAAACTTAACAAGGCCACCAATCAAATGGATGACAAAGGGGAAAATGAATAAAATGAAGCATCATGGGACATTGACAAAAACACTGGATTTCGCGTCTGGGGAACTACAGCAGGAGGGCACAAACCAGAGTTCTGCTTACCATCTGTGTGAACTTCATTAAATTATTTCATTTCTCTGGACTACAGTTTCCTCATCTATAACATAAGGGGATTGAACTGATTGAATTCTAGTCCTAAAGCTGTGACTCTGTGATTCTTCCTTCTAAGCAGAGGATACTGAACACAGATAGGACCAGAACACTTTTGAAGTCAGGTTGAGTTCATCCTTCCTCCCCTTCTTCTTCTTTTTTTTTATTCCTTTTTTTCTTTTCCAGAGGTAACATCTGGCGATGATTTCCATAAATTCTCACAGGTATTATTTTGTCACTTGTCACTATCCCCTCAAGCTGTGAAGTATTCAGTGGGTGGCTAGTACTGAACAAGGTGCCTGACACATCAATAAATGCTTATTGAGTGACCATTTGAACATCCTTTTATTCATTCATTCAAGTCAAATAAGACATTTAATCAGAAGATTAGTCTAGGCATTAGAGAACAGTGAAAGTTTAGGTAAAGGCTACTTACTTCCATAATGGAGTTCAAAGCCTATTTGGTAAAGAATACTAAGCAATCAACAACTATTTATTAAGATCTTAGGAGTTCCTAATGTTTTGCTAGATACTGAGAATAAAAGGACAAAATATTAACAAAATATTGATTCTATTAATATTAATATAAAAATAAATATTTTAATAATTGCTAATAATTTCATCTATTTTGCAATTTCAATATTAGAACATTATCTATAACAAGAGTTGTCAAATGACTTGTCCAATCACACAGCAACTGTATGTTAGAGACTAGATCTGAGCTAAACTATTACTGAATTTTAGGTTTTCTTATCCATACACTTCTTTTGATGGAATGGTATAACTAATACTTATTCATTTCCTTACCCCTTTAATTATGCTATTATTCTTAAGAGGGTTCATATATTTAACTAAATAATATTATTTTACTTGACTTTCCTGTTTTGAACTCACCTTCAAAACAGTTTAAAACTTAAAAATGTTAGGTTATAAGAAGTATCAGATTAGTTTCATTCATTCATATTCAAGTTTATTGTTATCATTGTTAGATTTTCTTTTTTTTCTTTTCTTTTCGTCTTTCATCTTCTCTTCCTCCTTCCTTCCTTTCTCCTTCCTTTCCTCATTTCCTTCCTTTCCTCCTTTCTTCCCTCCCTTCATCCCTCCTTCTCTTCCTTCCTTCTTCCTCCCTCCTTTCTTTTCTTTCTTTTTTCTTTCTTTTATTCTCTTTCTCTCTCATTCTTTTTCTTTCTTTCTCTTTCTCTCATTCTTTTTCTTTCTTTTCTTTCTCTTTCTCTCTCGTTCTTTTTCTTTCTTTCTCTCTCGTTCTTTTTCTTTCTTTCTCTTTCTCTCTCATTCTTTTTCTTTCTTTCTCTTTCTCTCTCATTCTTTTTTTTCTTTCTCTTTCTCTCGTTCTTTTTCTTTCTTTCTCTTTCTCTCATTCTTTTTCTTTATTTCTCTTTCTCTCATTCTTTTTCTTTCTTTCTCTCATTCTTTTTCTTTTCTTTATCTTTCTCTCATTCTTTTTCTTTCTTTCTTTTTCTCTCATTCTTTTTCTTTCTTTCTCTTTCTCTCATTCTTTTTCTTTCTTTCTCTTTCTCTCATTCTTTTTCTTTCTTTCTTTTTCTCTCATTCTTTTTCTTTCTTTCTCTTTCTCTCATTCTTTTTCTTTCTTTCTCTTTCTCTCATTCTTTTTCTTTTCTTTTCTTTCTTCCTTCTTTTTCTTTTTTCCTTTCCTTTTCTTTTTTCTTACATCCTTCCTCCATTCTTTCCTTCCTTCTTCCTTCCTTCCTTCCTTTCTTTGACCAAGCCTAACAGTAAAAGACTATTTGATATTTTAAGAATGAGCAAAATAAACAATACAAGCTCAAGGGTAATTGCAACTTTGACATTCTCAATTAAGCACAATACTAAAACTAAGAGAAGATATTAAAGCTTTCTACATAGCTTGTGATGTATCTGGAATGACTTTACTCTTAACAGGAGTTCAGTAAGGATTTATTTCAAGAACAGCAAAACAGCTCATCAATTCATTGTAGAAGTGGGGAAATAAAGCCAGTATCTAGTATCATATAGTCACAATCAACGGTTGTTGGAGAGAATTTCTCAGTTTTGATTACATTCATAGCAATCATATAGACCTAATCTAAATTGGGAAGGGGGGAAGGAAAAAAAATGAAAGTAATGTTGATGTAAGTTAGTAATGCTGCATTATTGTGGAGTGAAATGTTTATGAGAAAAATAAATTACAGTAATTTTCTAGGGAGAACTGATAGGTCTTTCTGATGGTAAATATAACCATGGAATAGTTTTAATAAATATTTTTGACTTGGTGAAAAATGGCTATCTACAATGTACGATGGATAGCTTATTTCCAGCTTAAAAAAATAAAGAAAAACACTGAAAGCATGTAATGGAGTGAAACATGGAATCAGGGCATTACCGATGGTCAATCTTCATGATTCAAGCTTTCAGACCCAAACATATGTTAGAACAAGATAAAGGTATTTGAATTGAGCATGGATTAACTCGATAATTGTATCTCTGCAGACCTGGCCTGAATGGCCTTTCAATTTAAGCATTATTAGTGGATCCAAATGGAGGATTCTATGTTGATTAGGGTTTTTTTTTTTTTTTTTTTGAAGATCTATCTTTCCTTTTTGCCTTCTATATCAGACAGATGAAATGAGAAATCACATACTTCACATAGGAGGCTAAAGATAGTGGCTTCAAAAATATAGTGGAAAAAGATTATCAAGAATCTTTATAAACAAATTAGAGAATCCTGTCTCAAGAGATAATGAGACAGATAGAAAGTGCAGTGGATAGGCTATAGGATCTGGAGTCAGGAAGGCCAGAATTCAAATCCAACTCTGATACTTACTAGATATGTGATTTTGGACAAGTCACTGTTATTAAATGATTTTTTTGACTAGTCATTTAATAATTACCTGTCCTGTTAAATGGAAGTATTAATGATAGGTCCCAAATGTTAAGGAAACCAAATGAGATATTTGAAAAGTAATTTGTAAATTCAAAGTGATCTTCATGTTAATTATCGTCTTCCTCATCATCATTACCATCATTAATCATTTCAAGGTGATGAAAAAAATAGTATAGATAGAAGTTCATAAGATTTGGAGGCAGAGTTGGATTCTAACTCAGCTGCACCTATGAGAATTTGACCAAATTATTTTTACTTCTCTGGCCCTCAGTTTTTTCAGAGTTAAAATGAAAGGTTTAGACAAGAGCTACTCTTTGCTTTGTACATGTATATGTATATGTATATGTATATATACTTTTGTATGTATATATGTATAAGCACACATATATATGTATGTATGTCTGCAATTATCAATTAATTCTTTATTTGTTTGCCTTTTTAATAACTATATTTCAATATGATTGTTTTCCTTTGTAACACTACCTATTTTATTTTAACCATTAAAAACATTATTCTGAGAAGCACTCTGTTGGTTCCATCAGAATATCAGAGATTTCCTTGACACAACCAAGTTAAAAACCACTAAAATATCTAATCTCTAAGTCTAATGATTCTTCTCGAAAGAAAAAAATGTTCTTTGAGGTCAGGGATTATTTAGTTTTTGTCTTTGTAGTCCCGAATATACCAATAACTGTACCTTGCTCTTCTCTTGCTCAAGATCAAAGCTTTTTAAAAACAAGTAGGAAACTCCTGTAAAAAAGCAAAAAGTTCAGAGGACTTTTTTTTAAATCCAGAAACAGTGATATCCCTGTAGTTCATCCAAGTGACAGGAGGAAATGTGGCTTTAAAAGTGTAACTTTTCTTTTTTTTTTTCCTTTAGTTTGGCAATGGAAGAGATTTAGATAAGAGACAGGTCATGATGCTACACTTAATCTGGTGAATTATAGACCCAGGGAAGCAAAAAAAGCTCAACTCATCTCCTTCTGAATGTTTGGGCAAGAGTCTCAAGAGCATTATTTTCCTCTCTCCAACCTTGAAAATATTTCCATTATTTATATACTTTCAGGATTACTTTATTATCTGTCTTTGTTATTGCTATCTATGCAATAAATGCTGATGCCTTTCATGAATGAACACACTTCAAAATCTTGTTGCAAGGGGACCCTGTCAAGTGCCCTTTCATAGCTATTAATTTTTGTTTTCTACTATATTTTTATAACTATAACTTCAAATAGCATCTTTTTCCCCTTTCTTAATATTAACAATTTGAATATTTCATGAGCCCTCTATGTAATATAGAACATTTGTCTTATTGTGTCTGGTGTCTACATGTGATTTTTTGATGTATCATTTTAAAGAATCATAAGATCACAGATTTAAAGCTGGGGTTAGCTAGATGGTGCAGTGGATAAAGCACTGGTCCTGGAGTCAGAAGGACCTGAGTTTAAATCCAGCTTCAGACACTTAACACTTACTAGTTCTGTGACCCTGCATAAGTCACTTAACCCTAACTGCCCTTGCAGAGATAAAAAACAAACAAACAAAAAAACAGATTTAAAGCTGAAAGATTCAAACTTCTCATTTTATAGTAAAGGAAACCAAATCCCAAATAAGTATTTCCCTGGGATCTCAAAGTTAGAAGGTGTCTAAGCCAAGATTCTAAGATCTTTCTGACTTCAAGTCGAGTGTTGTTTCAGTACCCACCCTTACTGCTTCTCCATTATGGGTATGACTTGAAAGGTTGATATTTTACTCTTACTTTCATTCACTCTATTACATGCAAATTCTCATGGCTTGTAATAAAAGCTAATAATAAAACCAGTGTCCTTAGTGCTTTAGTTCCTTATTAGGTACCAGAGAAAGGGAAAAAAAGGAAAAAAGATAGTAAGGAGAGGGATAAATGGAAAGGCAAGATGAGAATGAGAAAAAGAAGAAAAGATGTGGAAATAGGAGATCAGGAAACAGAAAGCTGAAGATGAGGGAGAAAAGAAGCAGGAGGAATAGATGAAAAACTGTGTAATTGACTATAATCTTTCAAAAATTTAGCACTCACTATCACTACCAGTATTGCTATGTAGGATTACATTGATTTTTTTTTTCTTTGTGGATAATCATATTTTGCTATTTCACTTTTTTTTTCTGAGACAATTGGGGTTAATTGACTTGTCCAGGATCACACAGCCAGGAAGGGTTGACTAAGATCAAATTTGAACTCAGGTCCTCCTAATTTAAGGGCTGGTGCTCTAACCACTGCACCACCTAGCTGACCCTATTTCACATTCTTTAACATGATTTTGTTTTCTTTGTTGGTAATCGTGTCTTGCTATTTCATATTCAGATTATCTTGCATCTGCTGATGATTAAACTTTCCAAGATGTAATCTTCCTTACTAGTTGTTGATCAGCTGTGGGTCTGACATTCTATCCAGATAGTTTTTCTCATAAAAATATTTCATTTGCACAATCTTACATGAGAGACTGAAGGAGCTTTCATAAAAGAAATATTTTCATTGTACAGATGATGACATATCATGCATTTTTCTCAATTTTATGTTAAACAATATAATCTCTTCCTTATCATCTTCTATAAATCAAATATCCCTTGTGAAAGATCACACATGATTTGAAACAACATAGATGTAATGAAGATACTATTGAATTTGGAGTCCAGTAATGTAGGGATGATTCATGAATTTGCAAAGAACTTTCTGTGTGAAGGCTAAATGTTTTTTTTTTTTTTTTTTTTTTTTGTTGTTGTTGTTCTTGCTGTTAGTTACTCCATCTGCAAAAAAATGAATATTAACCTAGAAGACCTTCTAATTTTAAAATTCTACAATCTCAAATTAACACAAATTCTCAGTTTTCACAAGTTCTTGAACTTTATTCCTAAGCTTGACATAAACCTTGCACTCTTCTAACTTAAAACAGAGATAATTCATTTTGATATCCTTTATGTAACACTATCCCCAACTATCTATGCCCATTGCATAAAATGCTTTATACTGGATATGGGGAGGAAAATTTTCTTCAATTATTTCTCTCTAGCTGAGCAACTTTTGGGAAAGATGTATAGCCCATAATGCTTTTATGCCTGCCTTCACAATTGGAACGTATTTCTGAAATATCTTAGCAACAAAAGACATGATTAGAGGAGAATATATTTATCAACGGACAGACGATGGTTAATATATTATAACTGATCCAATCAATGCAGCAGAGGTGACTAAGAAATCAAAGAATATTGAAATCTTTTGTTCTTCTTCTTGTTAAATAATTACTTTTCAATGAACAAGACAGTTGGTCAAAGATACAAAGAAACCAATATGATTTGGCTTTGGCTAGTCCATATTCACAATTATTCAATGGAGAAGGGCTTCCTATCCTTCCATTCATTCTGTCATATTTCTACATTATTTCTTCAACCTTGCTAATTCTCTTAACTTTTATTTTAGTTGTACATGTTCATTTTTCAATTTTTGTAACTCTTGAATTCGTGTTACTTTGTTATGTATATTTGGTCTAAAATTCTCCAATAATTTTTATCACAGCATCTGAAATGACATGGGAAAAGCAAGCATCATTATGAATATTTTATGATGGGGAAACTAAACTGGGGCTCATCTGACTTGCCAATTAACACTAGAAACAGAAATAAAATATGAATTCAGTTTTCCTATTCCAGATCCTCTTCTTTTTATGAGCATCGTATAGTCAAGTTTGGTAGGAACTAGAATCTTCTCCTCTATACCCAATCCATTTGCAATGATCTGTTTCTCTTCCTTTTTTGCTTCCTTTTTGCTACCATTTGGGCAACCAAGAATTGTAAAAAAAAATATTTCTTTTAATCACATCCCACTGACATTTGAATGACAAAATCTTCTACAACATTGTTGATCAGGGATATAGCCTGTACTTGAATATCACCAGTAAATGAATTATCTTAAGAAGTAATCCGTTACTTTTTTATATGATACTGATAATGAGACTTTCTTTTAAAATCTGTCTCCTCATGACTTACCAATTCATCTGCTTATTAGCTTACTTACAACCCTATTTTAGGGAGCAGCTAGTTGGTGCAGTGGATAGAGCACCAGCTCTGAATTCAGGAGGACCTGAGTTCAAATCTGACCTCAGCCACTTAATACTTCCTAGTTGTGTGATCCTGGGCAAGTCACTTAGCTCCAATTGCCTCAGCAAAAAAATAAATAAAACATACTATTTTATTGCTGCCCTTTGTAAAAAGGCTAGTGTAATTTGAACTCAATGATACAAATCAAGAAAAAAAAAAAGGATGTATGGTCTTTCGCTATAGTAAGAATAAAGAAATTGGTAAAAATCAGGTTGATGGTTTACTCAGAAGACCCTTCAATCACTGAAGTAATCACTTATAAAAGAGAATAAGAACTCCTTATTTTAAAATTGGTGAATACAAAATAGCATTTCAATTTCAGCAATTATCAATCACCAGTAAGCTAGTTAAGATTCCCCCACTAAAATTCCCCCACTAAAACTAAAATAAAAGATTTATTCCAAAAATCGTGACAAGGCAGCAACATATTCACTTGAGAAAAGAAAGTGATTTTGATTATTGAGGTAAAAGGAAATCAATCAATTAATATATTTTCAGAGAAAAGGTGGCTATATTTAGAGGATGGAGAGAAAATGACCCTTTCTTATCTTTCTGGAATCATTTGATCATATTGGAAGAAATGTTGGAGGCCATTTAGTCTAAACCCCACACAAAGAGTTTCTCAATACAACACATTTGGGTTAGATCGTCAAGCCTTTGAATGAGGGGGACCTATTCCCTCCAGGAGGAGCCCTTTATACTTCAGGATATTCCCAGTGGTTAAAAATGTTTCTTTTATATGAAATAAAAATGAACTTTTATGCAATCACCCTTAGCATAAATATAATTTCCCTTCTATATAATAATCCTTCAAATACATTAAGATGTCTATCCTTTTCTCATTGAGTCTATTTTTCTTCATTCCAAATCTCTCTAGCTTACAACTGAAGTTCACATGACATGAACTCAAGGCCCTTCCTCCCCCAACCTCATTCCCTTCCTCTTGCACGTTATGTTTCTTATATTAGTGCTAACAACTCAACACAATGGTCTAGATGCTATCTGATCATGAGAGTGTGCAGAAGTGACATCACTACCCTTTTCCTGGAAGCCCTGGTTCTCTTAAAACAGCCCAATACCACATTATCATTGAAAGCTACCATAGTTTACTGCAGCCTCAAGCTAAGAAGGAAGTCCACTAAAATCCTACAGTTAATAATAATAATAATAATAATGGGCATAATGGTGATTTTTTTCTTTTTTTTAGTAATACCCAACACACTAATAATTGGGAAACTCCTTTTTTAAACCCAAATGTGTCTTTACATTTATACCTAATTTCATTATGTTAGTTTTAGTCTAATATTTTATCTTAAGATCATTTTGGACGCTGATCCAGCATTTTACCTATTTCTTCCAACTTTGTTTCATCTGCAGAACCAGGAAAATAATAGTAATAACACAAAAAATAACCACCACAAAACTCAGAATCTATATGCTACACAACTAATTACACAGACTAAACCTGGCCTTAGAATTGTTAAGAAAATACATAGCCTAGATTTCTGAGTTATATAATAAACGAGATGGGGGATGTAACATTTTCTCTGATATCTTTGACCTCTCGAACCTTTCTACAAAGGAAATTATGAGAAAAACATAAAGTGCAACTTTTGTACAAGTAAAACAACAAACAAAACTATGGTGATAGAATATTGACAGTATCTCAAAGTTAATGTATTGATTATTTTTGCTGAACTGCTTTATTCCTCTCTCTTTCCTTTCCCCTTCTTTCTTTTTCCTTTCTTTCCTGTGGTTTTTCTTTCCTACCTTCCTTCCTTCCTTCTTTCTTTCATTCCTTTCTTTTCTCTTTCTCTACCATCTATTTAACCAATTAAATATACCTTATTACCTAGCTTAGAAATAGATATAAAAATAACAGATATTAATAAAAATGAGATCTTTTTAAGGAAAAAATCAAGCTAACCAGGTATATTCCCAAAGTCTTTGTGTCAGAAATGAAATTTCTTAAATTTAGTTTCAATAATTTTCCCTAGAAATGTTTCCTTCAAATGATTAAGAATTTTAAAATATTTTGACTCTGACTTTTTTATCTACACTTCAGAAAGGGAAAGACAATGCTATGTAACCTTCTATAACTCAATTCAACTTTTCTTTCCTGCCATGAGACAAAAGGCTTAAGAAATCATCTGAAATTGGAATAGAAAAATATATTAATTGAGAAATAATCTATTTCATCTCCTCATAGATTTTTCAAGAATCTGCTTTTGTGACTCTGTGCTGATTAACATGTTAATAACATATAAAGGAAGAGATGGCCTGGCTTAAAACCATTTGCAGATTGTGAGAAATTGAAAAGTGAAAGCTAATAATCAAATAATTGAAGCAAAAGGAGATGAAAAATCATGACAGGTAAGAATAATGAGTTTAATCAAAAGATATAGCATTGAAAAGCAATAAAGTTTAATTTCTATATTGGGGCTCAAAAATTACCTTCAGAAGTATAGATAGAGGCATGAATAAACCATCATCCTAGTGCAAGAGATGTGGGACATCACATGAACTATAATTTCAATAGAAATTGCCAGTGTGATGTGTCAGCCCCCCCAAAAAAAACTACAAATATTTTAGCGTATGAGTGTCTGTGTTATTTTTAGGTTATTAGCTTAGTGTCTAGGATGGGGGAGTAGTGCTTTCATTGGAATTTCCTCAAAGATATATCACAGGTGAAATATTTTGCTTATACAATGTTCATCATCAAAATGAAAAATATCTGAAGAGGAAGTGTTCAAATTCTTTATTGAATAATTACTGCGTATTACAATAAATCATTTAGCCTCTCTCTGCCTCAGTTTCCTTATCTGCAAAATGAGGGATTGGATTTTGTTCCTTTTGCCTTTTTCAGGTTTAATTCTATGACATTGTGATTCAATGGAGGTGATCAATATGGAGAAAATCCTCAAAATGTATCATAACTACTCCTTCATATATAGTAAGTTTTATATAAATATAATTATCATATTTGTGAAATAGAATGTTGTAAAATAAAAAAACTCCTATTTAAGTCAAGAAGACCAGTTCATATACTGTTTCTGATATTTCTGGTCTGTATGACTCTGGATAAGTCACTTAACCAAATCAATTGTCAAAGATGTAAATTCCCCAGAAGATACTAACTGGCATTGATAATTTCCTCATCTGGGAGTTCTCTAATTTATAATGATATATTTGCAGTCCTATTCCTTTTATAAGAACTTTTATAAGAAGAGTCAGTTATAAGAATTTACCATGAGAAGGCAAGTTCTTTCAGGGCATGGATAGTTATTCTTCTTTTTGTAGCCAACAGAGCTTAGAAATTTTGTTAAGTACTTATTCTCTTCCAGACCCATAGAATACTTATTAATTGTATTTTGTTTTTTGTACTTTTTGTTTTGTTTTGTTTTTGTAAATTTGGAGATGGGATCGGCATCCAATTCACCTATCACTATTTATTTTATACTTCTCTAAATTGAGGGAGAGAAAGGTTAAATCCTGGGATTTTTCACCTACTACTTTGGAAAAGTGACTTGACCTCTCTGAACCTTAGTTCCTCATGCATAAAATGACAGAATTGGACTAGACTACCTTCTAGTGACCTTTACAATTCTAAATCTACAATGCTCTAATCTTCAATGATTTATTTGCCAAGGGTCACATATTTGCCCAGGTAGTAAATGGAAGATTTAAACTCTGGCTCCAAATCAGTCTCACTTAGTCTCTTAGGAGAGTTGACTATCAGTGGATCACACAATCCTGCTTATTCTCAAATGAATTGTGATCATCAAATATATCACAATATAGCTGCTTTTTCCCGGACTGAACTATAGTAAAAAATATACTGCAATAAAATATTTTGTGATGTTTAGGATGGCTGCCCAATATAAATCCTAGGTTCTCTTGGTTACCTTATATAAAGTATACTATACTTCATTTGGATTGGTTAACAGATTCAGAACTGCTATTATTTAAAGTTCCAATTTATCTTTATACTCTTATTGGAGAGGAGGTTAGAGGGCTGGGAAGGAAAAACAGGGATTTCATTTGGTGGGAAAAAAGACAGTGTGAAATTATTAAATGTTTGCTATCAGTTAGGCACTGTGCTAAGTCATTGTACTATAAACATTGGCTATACAAATCAAAAAGAAAAGAAAGGTAATTCCTGTTCTCAAGTAACTTACATTCTAATTGAGGAGCCCAGAAAGTAAAAGCCAACTAAAAATCCAGGGTGTTGGGAGGGAAAGGAAAAGAGGAACCACAAGATACAGGGAGATAGTGTGGATAAAATCTGGAAAATGATAAAGAGACCCAGAAAGGGAATAGAGGATGGAAAACATAAATCCCTCTCTAAAATTTAGGCTCCCAAAGGAAACCCACCAACAGAAGAAGGGAATTGGCATGGCATATGGAGAAAGATTGCTCCATTTTAATTAGGAATAAAGAAAAAAAAATCACCCAAGTTCAACCATTCCAAAGATCTTTCATGTCTCTCTTTCTCTTTTAATGTTTATATTTATATATTCATATACTTTTATATTTATACATTGCATGCATTTCTAATAAAATCATTATATAGTTAATATCATTTAAATCTACTTTATAAATATACATATATAATATAATATATATTTACATGCACATAATTCATACATGTCTATTTATATTTTTACTTAAATGATAAGTACAACAAAACGATTTCAAAAATATTCTGTACACTTTTTTTTTTTTTGCAAAAACCTGAAAGTATTATGCAGTCATATTTTCTTATCTCCTTGCTGCTCAAATGAGTTTAGTCTTTTCTAGTGTTGTCTGAGCTAACATTTCTGCCTTGAGAGAAAACTACAGATATTAGGAATGAGATACCCTCTGGGTTTTTTTTTTGGATTCCTCTAAACTAAACTCTAAACCCCTCAACTTTGGGAGAAACAGGTCTTGAGCTCTTGACCATCTTTTGTTGAATTGCCTAACTTCAAGCATTGGTAGTCATCAAGAAAATTATTTTCCTTCTAGATATGGATGCCACAATGCACTTCAGGCATTGGCCATGCTTCCACAAGCCATCTCTCCTGATACCTGGAGATACAACTTTCCCTGGAGCCCTGCTATCCTAATTTGTGAAGTAGTGGATTGAGTTCTGGAGTTAGAAAAGCTTGGATTCAAATCTCATTCCTGACATTAGCTGTGTGACTCTAAACAACTATCTCTCTGTGCCTCAGTTTTCTCAACTGTCAATTAAAGGGCTTGGTCTCAATGGCTTTTAAGATCCCATTTGGATATAAATCTACAGTTATTTGTGATCCTATATTCTATATTTATATCTATCTCCACAATGCATCCTGGATATTATCCTACCATGTTCTTAAGCTCCTACCCAAAAGTCTACTGAACCATGGAGTTTCTATTGTGGGGTCCAACCTCACTTATTGGTGAGAGTTTATTATATCTAATTATTACAAATTAATTCATTATCATGTCTTGTAGTTATCTTCCTGAAACATGTCATATACTCATTCCAACTTACCACTTTTAGGTTCTGGACATTTAGAAAATCAACATGATCAATCTTCAAGAAGGATGATCAATGACCCTCTGGTTCCACTCACCATCATTGGCTGTTGTTCTTGTTTGTTTGTTTTTGTTTTTCTGAGCAACACTGCTATTTGGCTACCATAACTTATATATTTGCTATTTTCCCCTTTTAGAAGGAAAAGTTCTGAAAACTAGAATTTTATTATACTTGTATGGGTATCCACAATGTTGAACACAGTGATTAGAATATAGTAAGTGAATTTAGTCTCTCATTTTATAATTCAGAAAATTAAGCTCTTTTGAGAATTTTCATAGCGATATGGGAAATAGTTTGCTTCGAGAGCATAAGTGAATGAACTTGCTTCAGTTATTATTGCAGGAATGGGTATGTATCCAGTTCTGCTGGTTTTTTTCCTGGTATATAATATAATAGAGATTTCTGGAAAAACAGAGGAGTGATATCCTTGCAATCATTCTGATATAGTAGTTATGCCAAACCTGGCTAGATACTCAATGAATTCTTGCTTCTCATGAAGAACTTGGAACAGGGAAAAGAAGAAGCTCTCTTCTCAGGAGATTTGAAATTTCCAATTCAACAAAAACTCAAATAAAGATATTGATTCACTTGTCAACGATCTGATAATTTAGATTCCTGAAATGCTACTACTTATGTTTTTTTTTTCCTTTTAAACACATTCAAGATCCCTCCAGGGTAATTCAGGTCTAACTAGTTACTTAGAAATATGAAATAATCAACAATAATAAAGCAGATGTGACTGATAATATGTTATTCTTCAGCTATTTGCTATAACTTATTAATAAAAAATATAAAAGGTTAATTTTCTAATTACATACTCCCTTGAGGTAAATTATTCACATTATTGCATTCATTGACACACTAGAATGAGTACTTTATGGAAAAATGATTTTCTCTGCAGCTATGTACTATCAACATAGTTTATTTTGAGAACATAAATAGGCAGGATGAAAAATCAGAGAAAAACTGCACGTATCAAAGATGTGTTTATGAGATGCTTTTGATAGCAAAGAAAGTCATAGTTTATTGAGAAAATCATCTTGAGTATTTTCTCTTCTTTCTTTCCCGTCTATTGGTTTATTGTAAGTTCTATGCAGTGCATTTGTCTAAAGGAAAATTTCGATTATAGGGAAGCTGATGAATTACTGGGAAGCCCAGAAAAATTTCCTTATTATGGTTACCACCATTTCAGAGTGGGGGGAATCCAAAAGGGCTACTAATTGAACCCATGACTGAACAAGTCATTTTCACTATAATGAAAATGAATAAAGAGATTGATGGATGAGTGAATATCCCTCTCATCTTTGCTTAAAAACTTCTAGTGAGTGGGTATTCATTGTCTCTTCAATCCACTTTTAGATGGCTCTAATTCATGCAAAATATACCTCTCTGTGGCTTCTACCCATTGATCCATGCTCTGCTCTTTTTGACAGTTAGAGCAAGTCAATTCCCTCTTCCAAATAAGAGTCTTTCAAACATATGATAATGTTATTAATCTCCATTCCTCCAAGTTAAAACTTTCACATCTTATAATTAATACTTCTATTTACCACTATGGCAATTCTTCTTGAGGATGAGTAAAAATCATTTACAATATTTTTTTAAATCCTGGAGGTATCCACTTTCCCGTTTTGGAAAAACCTGAATTAAAACCCCTTAAATAAGGTCTCTCAGCTCTATCACCTTTTGAAAATATTAATCCAGTGCCACAATTTCTTGAAGGTCTTGTTATATTGGAGATTTTTTTAGAGTATGGTTTGGATTAGATGACCAATTATGTCCTTTAAATATTACAATTTTGTGCTGCTGCAATTCTATGAACCCGGGTTTTGCTAAGTTACAACTCAGAACTCTATCTACTAGGTAATATTGCACAATAATACAAAAATCCCAGAAAATGCAGCTTTCCTAATTCTTTTGCAAAAAAGCATTATAAATGCTTGCTATATCGAGAACCAAGATTGACAGAATTTACTCTATTGAAATAAATTCCACTTAATATAATCAATATTTTATTCTACACTCTAATTGAAATTTTAGTTTATTTTAAATTAAAAATAATTTCCCCCTTAAAATGTAAGTTGCATCTCTTAAAAATATGCCCCTCTCTTCTCATAAAGCATGTCACATCCTGAAAAATGGACTAGGAAAAATATACAGAGAGACACATAGGCACCAATTTCAAGCTGGTAATGAATGATTTATGAGCAAAGAGGACACAAGGACAAAAATGATTTCTTTAAGGAAAAGGAAGTTAGCAAGTCAATATGGAAAGAAGCTAAGAAGTTGAACGCTGGTCCAGAGCGCATACAAAAGTCAAGTTTGATGCGGAAATGAAGGGAAGGATTAGCCCTCCCTGGCAAACTCTAAGTCTTATTATACCACAACTTTCTATCTCATTAATATTGCCTTAGGGAGCAGTGGAGATCCTCCCCTGGGCAATACTCAAATTTTAAATAGATAGAATACATATAATAAATAGAACAATGATTAATAAATAGATGGATGAATAAAATGATAAACATTTAATAAATATATAAACAAGCAAGAAGAATCGATAGCTCAAAAAAGATAATATACATAAATGCTTTGCAAACATTGAAATCCTATAGAAATGTTATCATCATTATTCTTATCATGCTTATCAATAGTAGTATAATCATATGAGGCTCACAAGATGTATTCTTACCTACTAAGTAAACGCTCGTGGCTTCCTATTGATTCCAGGAATGAGTATAAAAAAATTCATGTTTGGCATTCAAATCCCTTCATGATCTAGCCCAAAGTTAATAAGGTGTGGGTCGTGACACAATATAGGGTCATATTACTGAATATGGAGGTTGCAAAATTGTGATTTATTATAAGGAAATTTTTAATTTCTATTTCTGTTTTATAAGTGTTTATACCAGGGATTATACAAACATTTCTTGAGTGAAAAGGGTTGTGAATAGGAAAAGTTTAAGAACTCCTGATCTAGCCTATTCAGACCTTTCAAATCTTCTCATCCCTTTCTACCCTGACCTGTACTCTTCAATCCAAGGTCTGAGCAAATTTTCTTGTCTGTTCTCCATGCCTGGAAATCTTTCCCTCCTCAACTGCCCACTCATTTTCCTAGATTTCTTTAAGTCTCAATTAAAATCTTACCTTTAAAAAATTTTTTTCCCAATCTCTTTTAATTGTGGTTGATTATTTGATTATTTCTCTGTTGAATATTTCTGATTTATCCTATACACAGTTTTAATGAGGTCAGGGTAGCAATTCCTAATTCAAAATAAACATGAGACAAACTCCCAATGACTATTCTCTTTGCCATAAGATAAAGTTTATTTAGGAGAAGAGGTTGCAGACAAAAGTAACAGTTAAATAGGCACCAGGAATGCCAAATAGGAAATAGAATTAGGAGAGCAATAGGGTTATCAAGGAAAGGATTTTGGAAGAATCCCTTAAAGGAATATGCTATGAGGTGGGATTATTTTAACAGATTAATGTGTTAGCTATAGTAAAGAGAAAAATACTATTAAAAGGCAGTCACTATGAGAGGAAGAGGAAGAGGGAGAGGGAGAGGGAGAAGGGAAAAGAGAGAGGGAGAGAAGGAGAGGGAGAGAGAGAGGGACAGGGACATGAAGAGGGAGAGAGGTAGAGAGAGAGAGAGAGAGAGAGAGAGAGAGAGAGAGAGAGAGAGAGAGAGAGAGAGAGAACTAACGAGAATATGCCTCATTGTGGGCTCAGTCCTGAGAAACATTTAGAAAAGATCTTCATACAACCTTGAGGAGGACCAGGGGAAAATTTGATAGCTCAGAGTAAGGGATCAAGTTGGGGACAGAGGGAATACCTGGCAGACCAGGTCCCAGACTTGTTAATCAAGATCTCAAAGGTTGTTTAAAGATGTCCAAAGTTTTGAGACATAGACAATGGAGACTAATAAAGAGTTATATCCTTACAAATTACTCAATACAAACAGGATAGTCTGGGCTTGGTTATTCTGATAATACCTAAAAGGACTTCTTCTTGACAAGTTTACTTAAGTTTGCTTTGTACAGATTTATTTGCATCCTCCCTGTTAGAGTGTAAGATCCTTCCAGCAAGAATTGCTATTTGGCTCCTTTTGTATCCCAACATTTTGCATAGTACCTAATATGTAAGAGTAGTTAATAAATGATAATTGATTGATTGTTTGACATATATACAAATTTCCCCCTCAAATTTTCATCGACCTCCAGGACAAAGCACATAACACTTCCCCTCCCAAGATTCATAGGTTACTATTCATACTTATATTTAATATTTCCTCTCTTTTTTGAATTTCATCTTGCCATTTTTTTCCTATTTAAGAATCAATAAATCATAGTAGAGCAACAAAGAAGAAGAAGATTTAGTAAGGATCAAAAAACACAAGGTACTTTTTGCTGTTAGTTATTATTCTTTTATTCTTTTTTTTTAACCTATTTGATTTATCCACTAATGTAGACTCTAAAGAAAGCTACAGAAAATGAGTTCCAGAAAAAGGGAGGGCTACACTGAAAAATGCAATCGATGAAAAAAATATACAAAAATACAATTAACGAATGTATATATGTAAATATGCAAATGTACATGTGTCTCTATATATGTAGAGTATGTGTTTGTTTCAGCCAGATGGCATGGTCAATAGAATGTCAGGCCTGGAGTCAGGAAGATTCATCTACAGGAGTTCAAATCTAGCCTCAAACACTAATCTTGTTACCTTTGGCAAGTCCATTAATAATGTTTGTCTTTATTTCCTCATCTGTAAGAAGAAATGGAAACGGAAATTGCAAAGCACTCCAATATCTTTGCCAAGAAAACCCCAAATGGGGACACAAAAAGTCAGAAATAACTTAAATGATCAAAGAAATATGTTTATGTATGTGTGTGTATGCATACACATGTACATATACATAATTATAAATATAAATATATATGTATGTATGTATATATATATGTATTATAATACATACACCCAAATACACATACATAGATATATGTGTATGTGTGTGTGTGTGTATAAAATAAATAGATAATTGAAAAAGTCATATGATAGACCATAATGCTGCTTGAAAGATTAAGTGGTAAAAAATGTCATAAAATAACCACATTATCCATCAAGACCCAGAAGCAGCCTCAATATTCATCTAGTTCAAGCATCTTCACTTTAGGTATGAGAGAACTAGACCTAGGGAATATAAATGGGATGCTAGGGTCACATTTATCACTTGCTTCATGCAATAATAGTGATAACTCTGACATTCCTGTCTTCTAAATGTTGAGCATTCACATACAGATCCCAAACCCAGCTCCCTGTTTATTCACCTTACAACTTCCCAACCTTCTTCATGATTCCCCCACTTTCCCTCACTTTTACATTCTAGCTGAAAAATAGTAACTAAATCAATGTTATAAATTTTTTCAAAGATATGTTAATCACTTGACAAATCCAATCACCATTTCCGTGACTTGTCTGGTCCAAATAATACCCTGTCTATGTCTGTACAATTAAATATAGGTAGCTTTGTGCTAACTTTTTAGATTATTGAGGCAGGGGTTCATTTACTGTTTGTATTTATATATCTCTTATTTAGCATAGTACCTGATATATACAACAACAACAGTAAGTATTTAACAATTTTTTGGCAAATATTTATTCCCTATAATCTTCCTTTCCCTCTCCATCCACACTTATCCAACTACAAGAAGACAGAAAATGGGGAGAAGTATGATCATGGAAATATTCCTAAAGATGTCCAGTGCTAACCACAATTTTATGAAACATTCCATCTAGACAATTATATGCTCCAGATACTCTTGGTAGCCTCAAGAGCTGAAATATCAGAATTGTTTTTAATGAGATAATATTATAAATAATTTAGTTTAAAAATCCATGTAAGAGGCTTCCGGCCAAGATGGCGGAGAGGAAATACACTTCTGTGTAATCTCCGTGTTTTTCTCTCACTATTCATTTCATTTCATGCCTCTGAATTAATGCTCGACTGAAAAAAAAACCATACAATTACTTACCAAGAGAAACCATCCTTGAGACTCGTCAAGAAAGGTCTGTTTTTGCGCGAGGGCGGGGACGGTATTTGGAAGCAGTCTGCGGGTAGCAGCAGCTGCAACCAGAGCACAGATAGCAGCTCAGAACCGGGTGGAGCGGAGAGGGGGTAGGACCGCAGCCATCTCTGCGGTGAGAGCTTTGCTATAGGAGCAAGTCAGCAGCCCAGCAGAGAAGCTAAAAACACCGGGGGTGAAGAATACAATCCCAAACAGCTGGAGTTTCTAGGGACCTGGCCACCCCTCCCCCACAGTGTCTTAGCCCGCTCGGATCTCAGAGCGCTCGGATCTCAGTGCGCAGGCGCCATAGCACAGTAGGACCTGTGCCTCACGAATACCCTGCCCCTCCCCCAAAGAAAGCAGCCTCCATTCAAGGGGTTTTTTTTCCTTCTGTTTCTTTGATAGTTTGTCTTTGATAAATAGACAGAATGAGCAAGAAACTGAAAAAGAATTTAACCCTGGACAGCTTTTATACAGATAAAGAGCAGACTCCAAACCCTGAGGAGACTAAAAACAAACAGTCCCCAGGTGAATCCCCGAAGGAGGAGACCTTATATCCCTCAGCACAGATGAATCTCATGGAGGAAATTAAAAAGGCTCTCACAAGGGAGCTAGAAGAAAAATGGGAAAAGGAGAGGGAGGCTCTGCAAAAGGAGAGGGAGGCTTGGCAAAAGAGCCTGGAGAAGTCAGTTAAAGAGAGAGTGGATAAAGAAACCAAATCCTTGAAAAATAGGATTAGTGAACTGGAAACAGAAAACAGCTCTCTAAAAAACAAAATTGGCGAAATGGAAAAAAATTCCACAGAACAAAAGAACTCAATTGGACAATTAGAAAAAGATCTTAAAAAAGTGAGTGAAGAAAATACCTCACTGAAAATCAGGGTCGAACAATTGGAATTGAATGACTCGAGGAGACAAGAAGAATCAGTCAAGCAAATCCAAAAAAATCAAACAATGGAAAAGGATGTGAAATACCTTCTGGGGAAGACAACAGACCTGGAAAACAGATCCAGGAGAGACAACCTGAGAATCATCGGACTTCCAGAAAAGTATGATGAAAAAAAAAGCCTGAACACTATCTTCCAGGAAATTATCAAAGAGAACTGCCCAGAAGTCATAGAAACAGAAGGTAAAATAGACATTGAAAGAATTCATCGATCCCCTACTGAAAGGGATCCTAAAATCAAAACACCAAGGAATATAGTGGCCAAATGCCAGAACCCTCAGGCAAAGGAAAAAATACTGCAAGCGGCTAGAAAAACCCAATTCAAGTATCAAGGAGCCACAATAAGGATCACCCAGGATCTGGCAGCATCCACATTAAAGGATCGAAGGGCCTGGAATATGATATTCCGAAAGGCTAAGGAACTTGGTATGCAACCAAAAATAACTTACCCAGCGAGATTGAGCATCTTTTTCCAGGGAAGAAGATGGTCATTCAACGAAATAAGCGAATTTCATCTATTTCTGATGAAAAAGCCAGAACTTAACAAAAAATTTGATCTACAAGCACAGAACTCAAGAGAAATCTAAAAAGGTAAAGATTAATCTTGGGAACTATATTTCGGCTGTAAAGATGTATAAAAAATACATGTATACCTTGTTCTAGAAACTAGTTGAGGAAAGGACATTGTACTAGAAAAAAGGGAAAGTGGGGGTACTACATTTCATGAAGAGGCAAAGAAAACCTAGTATATCTGAGAGAAAGAATGGAGAGGAATGAAAATAGTGAGTATTTTACTGCTTTCAGAATTGGCAGTAAGAGAAGAATTTTAGACATATTCAATCTATGGTGAAACTTCTCCCACCTCATTGAAAAGTGAGAAGGGAAAAGTGAAAAAGGAAGGAATAAGCTAAGTGGAAGGGAATACGGGAACTGGGAGGGAAAGGGGTAAGTTGGGGGGGGGAACTCTAAGGGGGGGGAGGGATACTGAAAAAGGGAGGGCTGTGAGAAGCAAGGGGAGCTCACAAGCTTAATACTGGGAAGGGGGGTAAGGGAGGGGGTAAGGGAGTAAGAAGGGAGAAAAGCATAAACCGGGGTCAACAAGATGGCAAGTAATACAGAATTGGTCATTTTAACCATAAATGTGAACGGGGTAAACTCCTCTATAAAGAGGAAGCGGTTAGCAGAATGGATTAAAAGCCAGAATCCTACAATATGTTGTATACAGGAAACACACCTGAAGCGGGGTGATACATGCAGGTTAAAGGTAAAAGGTTGGAGCAAAATCTACTATGCTTCAGGTGAAGCCAAAAAAGCAGGGGTAGCCATCCTGATCTCAGATCAAGCTAAAGCAAAAATTGATCTAATCAAAAGAGATAAGGAAGGGCACTATATCTTGCTAAAGGGTAGAATGAATAATGAAGAAGTATCTATATTAAATATATATGCACCAAGTAGTGTAGCATCTAAATTCCTAAAAGAGAAATTAAGAGAGCTGCAAGAAGAAATAGACAGTAAAACTATAATAGTGGGAGATCTCAACCTTGCACTCTCAGAATTAGATAAATCAAACCACAAAATAAATAAGAAAGAAGTCAAAGAGATAAATAGAATACTAGAAAAATTAGATATGATAGATCTCTGGAGAAAATGTAATGGGGACAGAAAGGAGTACACCTTCTTTTCAGCAGTTCATGGAACTTATACAAAAATTGATCATATATTAGGACATAAAAACCTCAAACTCAAATGCAGTAAGGCAGAAATAGTGAATGCATCCTTTTCAGACCATGATGCATTGAAAATTACATTCAATAAAAAGCCACAGGAAAGTAGACCAAAAAATAATTGGAAACTAAATAATCTCATACTAAAGAATGATTGGGTGAAACAGCAAATTATAGACATAATTAATAACTTCATCCAAGAAAATGATAATAATGAGACATCATACCAAAATGTATGGGATGCAGCCAAAGCGGTAATAAGGGGAAATCTCATATCTCTAGAGGCCTATTTGTATAAAATAGAGAAAGAGAAGGTCAATGAATTGGGCTTGCAACTAAAAATGCTAGAAAAGGAACAAATTAAAAACCCCCAATCAAACACTAAACTTGAAATTCAAAAAATAAAAGGAGAGATCAATAAAATTGAAAGTAAAAAAACTATTGAATTGATTAATAAAACTAAGAGTTGGTTCTATGAAAAAACCAACAAAATAGACAATCCCTTAGTAAATCTGATTAAAAAAAGGAAAGAGGAAAATCAAATTGTTAGTCTTAAAAATGAAAAGGGAGAACTCACCACTAACGAAGAGGAAATTAGAGCAATAATTAGGAGTTACTTTGCCCAACTTTACGCCAATAAATTCGACAACTTAAATGAAATAGAAGAATACCTCCAAAAATATAGCTTACCTAAACTAACAGAGGAAGAAGTAAATATCCTAAACACTCCTATCTCAGAAAAAGAAATAGAACAAACTATCAATCAACTCCCTAAGAAAAAAACCCCAGGACCAGATGGATTTACATCTGAATTCTATCAAACATTTAAAGATCAATTAACTCCAATGCTAAATAAACTATTTGAAGAAGTAGGGATTGAAGGAGTCCTACCAAACTCCTTTTATGACACAGATATGGTACTGATACCTAAACCAGGTAGGCTGAAAACAGAGAAAGAAAATTATAGACCAATCTCCCTAATGAATATTGATGCTAAAATCTTAAATAAAATATTAGCAAAAAGATTACAGAAAATCATCCCCAGGATAATACACTATGACCAAGTAGGATTTATACCAGGAATGCAGGGCTGGTTCAATATTAGGAAAACTATTAACATAATTGACTATATCAACAACCAACCAAACAAAAACCATATGATCATTTCAATAGATGCAGAAAAAGCATTTGATAAAATCCAACAGCCATTCCTAATAAAAACACTTGAGAGCATAGGAATAAAAGGACTTTTCCTTAAAATAGTTAGGAGCATATATTTTAAACCTTCAGTAAGCATCATATGCAATGGGGAAAAACTGGAACCTTTCCCGTAAGATCTGGAGTGAAGCAAGGTTGCCCACTATCACCATTATTATTCAATATTGTATTAGAAACACTGGCCTCTGCAATAAGAGTCGAGAAAGAGATTAAAGGAATTAGAGTAGGCAATGAGGAAACCAAACTATCACTCTTTGCAGATGATATGATGGTATACCTAGAAAACCCCAGAGATTCTACTAAAAAGCTATTAGAAATAATTCATAATTTTAGCAAAGTAGCAGGATACAAAATAAATCCCCATAAATCCTCAGCATTCTTATACACCACCAACAAAATCCAAGAGCAAGAGATACAAAGAGAAATTCCATTCAAAATAACTGTTGATAGCATAAAATATTTGGGAATCTACCTACCAAAGGAAAGTCAGGAATTATATGAGCAAAATTACAAAAAAGTTTTCACACAAATAAAGTCAGACTTAAATAATTGGAAAAATATTAAGTGCTCTTGGATAGGCCGAGCAAATATAATAAAGATGACAATACTCCCTAAACTAATCTATTTATTTAGTGCTATACCAATCAGACTTCCAAGAAAATATTTTAATGATTTAGAAAAAATAACAACAAAATTCATATGGAACAATAAAAAGTCGAGAATCTCAAGGGAATTAATGAAAAAAAAATCAAATGAAGGTGGTCTAGCTGTACCTGATCTAAAATTATATTATAAAGCAGCAGTCACCAAAACCATCTGGTATTGGCTTAGAAATAGATTAGTTGATCAGTGGAAAAGGTTAGGTTCACAAGACAGAATAGTCAACTATAGCAATCTAGTGTTTGACAAACCCAAAGATTCTAAATTTTGGGATAAGATTTCATTATTTGATAAAAACTGCTGGGATAACTGGAAATTAGTATGGCAGAAATTAGGCAAGGACCCACACTTAACACCACATACCAAGATAAGATCAAAATGGGTCCATGACCTAGGCATAAAGAACGAGATTATAAATAAATTAGAAGAACATAGGATAGTTTATCTCTCAGACTTGTGGAGGAGAAAGAAATTTGTGACCAAAGATGAACTAGAGACCATTACCAATCACAAAATAGAAAATTTTGATTATATCAAATTAAAAAGCCTTTGTACAAACAGAACGAATGCAAACAAGATTAGTAGGGAAGTAACTAACTGGGAAAACATCTTTACAATTAAAGGTTCTGATAAAGGCCTCATTTCCAAAATATATAGAGAACTGACTCAAATTTATAAAAAATCAAGCCATTCTCCAATTGATAAATGGTCAAAGGATATGAACAGACAATTTTCAGATGAAGAAATTGAAACTATTACCACTCACATGAAAGAGTGTTCCAAATCACTATTGATCAGAGAAATGCAAATTAAGACAACTCTGAGATATCACTACACTCCTGTCAGATTGGCTAAGATGACAGGAAAAAACAATGATGAATGTTGGAGGGGATGCGGGAAAACGGGGACATTGATGCATTGTTGGTGGAGTTGTGAACGAATCCAGCCATTCTGGAGAGCGATCTGGAATTATGCCCAAAAAGTTATCAAACTGTGCATACCCTTTGATCCAACAGTGTTTCTATTGGGCTTATACCCCAAAGAGATACTAAAAAAGGGAAGGGGACCTGTATGTGCCAAAATGTTTGTAGCAGCCCTGTTTGTAGTGGCTAGAAACTGGAAAATGAATGGATGCCCATCAATTGGAGAATGGCTGGGTAAATTGTGGTATATGAACGTCATGGAATATTATTGCTCTGTAAGGAATGACCAGCAGGATGAATACAGAGAGGCTTGGAGAGACCTACATGGACTGATGCTAAGTGAGATGAGCAGAACCAGGAGATCATTATACACTTCGACAACGATATTGTATGAGGATGTATTCTGATGGAAGTGGATTTCTCTGACAAAGAGACTTAACTGAGTTTCATTGGAGAAATGATGGACAGAAACAGCTACACCCAAAGAAGGAATACTGGGAAATGAATGTGAACTATTTGCAATTTTGATTTTCTTCCCGAGTTATTTTTACCTTCTGAATCCAATTCTCCCTGTGCAACAAGAGAACTGTTTGGTTCTGCAAATATGTATTGTATCTAGGATATACTGCAACATGTTTAGCATATATAGGACTGCGTGCCATCCTGGGGGGGGGGGGGAGGAGGGAGGGAGGGGAAAAAACGAAACATAAGTGATTGCAAGAGATAATGTCGTGTAGAAATTATCCTGGCATGGATTCTGTCAATGCGAAGTTATTATTAAATAAAATAAAATTTATTATAAAAAAAAAAATAAAATAAATAAATAAATAAATAAATAAATAAATAAAAATCCATGTAAGAAAACCTAAGGGGATTAAACATATCTATTACCGTTTTAAGTATGGGATTGAAACCATAGCATTTTGGTCCTGATGTTTTAAATATACAAGAATGCTTTTTGCTTGAATCAAACAATCAGGGCTGAGGGTGAACAGAGTCTGTATTCTACTCTGAGGAGAATGAGAAGTTAGGTTTCCACAGGTAGTGTCAAGAGGATGAAGGAAAAAGTGAAAATATCCTGTTAATATAAGAGTGGGATTAATCACTTTTTTGAACATGGGATGCATGACTGGGGAAGGGGGACATATTAAGGAATGTAGGTAGTAGGAGTGGAATGACATTTGAGACTTCCAAAGGGTCTCCTCCAATGGAAACTCTGAGAAGGAGAGGGATGTGGGGTTAATGAGGAATTATAAAATATAACTGTTGTTTGCTGTATGAGGAATATGTATAAATTCATTTGGAGTTTTCACACCCACTCCTGCAGGAGCATATTAAACTACTTCATTTATCCTGAGTCTGTCAATTCACAATACCCTTTTTGAGGTTCAGAGTATTATTTCTAATATCTACCCTTAATTATTTAAAATAATTGAGTGATAGACTGGTTCACTCTCTAATAAATTTTAATGCTTAGAAAAAGCTATCTCAGAACCGAAGGAGAAATTGTAAGCTTGTTTTGAGAAATTGGAAATAACACATTTCCAATCCACCTTTGAAGATGAAAGGAAGGACTGAACTACGAGAGGGAAAGAAGATATTGAGGATAGTCATTGGTAGACTGGTTTCTCGCCCTGGAGGATGAAGTCCAATGGATATTCCAAGCAACAGTCAGCTCTTTGCCCAAATTCTATTCCTAAAGTCTTTCTAACCACTAGAAAATAATCTGTGGTTTCTTACACAGATGAGTATAATAAACTCCATAAAGTCAAGTAGTAAAGAACCAGGTAAACCTTAGGCACTAATACAGTCTACCTTAGATTTAAGACAACAAATTAGGTTCCAATGCTACCCTTATAATAAAAATACAGCATTCAATTGGATGAACAATTTATTGAGTTAGTGGTAAATCATAAAAATCTTGGATAGAAGTTGAAAATAAATAAAAACTTTGGATGAAGAATTAAATAGGAAGTAGAATGTGGGTAACACTGGATTTGAGTTATTAGCCCTTGCAATGATCCCAATATTTTCTCTGAAAGGGCAACAAGTAAAACAAATTTGTTGTTAAGAAAGTAGGAAATATCAGCAAACATAACTATTTGAACATAAAAATAAAACAACCAAAACATCCAATGTGAAACTGAAGATTTATTGTACCTAGGTTCCTATAATGTACATTTCATTTAACAAGATAGTAGGAAAACCATTTTGTTTCCATGTCCTGTTATAACTTTCTTTCTATTTTTCCCTGTATTATAAATTTTTACACTCATGCTTTTTCTTCTCTTTTAAATTTTTCTTTGCAATTCTATTTGTTATCCATCTATTCTCACCATTCTTTCCATCAAATAAAAAGTATTTCTTATAGCAAAAAGTCAAACAAAAATAAATTCACATATTAGTGATATCAACAAAACATTATTTTTAATATTAGTATTCTTCTAATGATGCTATATGACTATATCAATGATTACCATAATCTCCAGTGCATATGGAGAGAAATAGGATACATTAAGTAAGCTACAATTTAATAGAATTATAGATGTTTAACAAGTAGCATAAAAATCAGAGAACAGAAGGAAATCCCGAAAGAAAAACAGAAAAACAGAACGTCACTGAAAGTTACAAGGTGAATTTATTTTACACTTAAAAGGAAATAGTAGCTGTTAAGTATTAAAATAAGTAGTTTCATACAAAAACGACATATAATATATCATCCTTGAGATGTACAGTAGACAAAGGAAGTAGTTCCATTTTGTAGTGAAAGCCTGTGTTAAGAAATAAAGAGCCAAGTGCTGTGATTCTGCTGTATAATGTTGAAAGAACTTCTACAATCAATTTGCTGGGATTTTAATTGAATAATTATAGGACAACATGAACACAATTTTCTTTCTTTTTTTAATTTTATTTTATTTAATAATAACTTTGTATTGACAGAATCCATGCCAGGGTAATTTATGAACACAATTTTCAAAGGAGATATGAGAATCTTTACCATCAAAGTAAATACCAATAATGAAGAGATCAGTGAAATATAATAATTATCCACAAAAAGTCTTTTGTTGATAATGTATCATACTTGATCATAGGTCCTCAAATAGTATGGCAAAGCAATTCCAAGTTGATAGGTTAGCAGACAGTAGAATTATAAGCATAAAGATTTGATTTTGAATCCTTCTTGAGGCATTTAGAATTTTTGCCATCCTAGAAAAATCACAACTTCACAGGAAGAGTTTCCCTATCTGGAAAATGAGAATCATAATAATAATAATACCTATATCACAGAGCAGTTGTGAGATTAAAATAAAATTTTACACATTAAGCCCTCTGCCAAACTTAATGTGCTATATAAAAGTAAGTAAAATTAGCTCATCTTCCTTCTCCTTCTCTTCTTTATTTTCTTTTTCTTCTTTTCTTTCTCCTCTTTTCTTCCTCTTCCTCTTCCTCTCCTTCTTTCTCATTTTTCCATCAAAATATAAATTCTCTTAGAACCTAATACAGTAGATTGGTTCCATTTGAAGACTCTGTCATCAAAGGTTAATTAAGGTTCGTAGGATCATCACTACCAGCCATAGGAAGATTTATCTTGTGTCCAGAGCAGTTTTTGAAGAGCAGCTAATAAGTGGTAGATAAAAACAGCTGCTATCTTTAATGGCAAAGACGGGGTCTCTTTCTCTTTCTCTGTCTCTAGCTCTCTGTTTCTAATCCTTTGTCTTTTATCTCACTATGTTTATCTCTGGCTCTTTGTCTATATCTTTTTCTATCTTTCTGCCTGTTTCTCTGTGTCTGTCTCTCACATAAAAACACAAACACTTATAAACGCACACACTTGTACACACACACAAGCACAGAATATGGAATCCTTGAAGGATTAAAATATCCAAAGATAATTTTTGTAAACACCGTACCCATTTGCATATGCATTGCCCATACAAATTACTCTTAATTTTATTGTTCTATGCTCTTGAATTTGACATCGTCTGGGAAATAACTGATATAAAGTGAAGTCTTTGACATACGTGAGCCTAATCCTATCTGCCCATGTGTTATCATTTCTAACAATTTGAACATTAGTGAAACTCCTGAACAAGAAGGTAACACAGTGGTGATTGACATGTAGGTATTTATTAGGTAGCATCTACTGATTGAAAGGAGAAAATGCAAAGCAAGGACTTCTGATCCCTTCTATAGTTCAGCGGAAGGAGGCAACACATTGTGTGTGAAATCTATATAACAAGTCACATTATAACTGGATTGGTACGGCTTTCAGAATGATATATTATCAAATGAGATAATGTACGTGAAAGCAATTTGAAAAACCATAAAGTGCTATACAAATGTAAGGTATTCTTACAGTAGGAAATGGGGAGATAATATAATGACAGAAAACTCATGTTAATTTCAGAGTTCTATCAGATCAAAGAATAAGACAAATGTCTATGCACTGTAGAAAAAAAAAAAACAGCAGAACAAATGAAGTAATAGGGAAGAGCTATTGTTATGGAACGAATGGTGGTAATAGCTTTGAGAGGATGGAGTGTAAGGTAGTTGGAAAGGCAAACTGGAAATTGAACTTAGAAATATCAAAATGTCTCAAAAGTCTTTTTAGATCTGAAAATTGCTAATAATCTTAAATATTCATTTCTCTGGCAATTCGGTATTTTCACTACTTTCAGGTTCAAAAGAAATCAGTGAAAAGTATATATCTGAGAAATGAATTTAAAATACTTTCAAATCTATGAGTAACCAAAGTTTTACTTCTCCAGTGGTTTTTCTCCCACCAAGGTGGGGGCTGGGGAACACAATTTTCATATTACAAATCCTATCTACTGAAAATTTAATAATAATGATAGTAATACATTCTTTCCAAATGAATTCTTTTCTCTAAGATAAGAATTTTATCAAGGAAAGTTTTTGAGATAGCACGAAAAGAGGCTTGAATGGCTATTTTATCAACCCTTTAATTTAGTAGACGAGATGCACTGTGATCCACAGATTCAATGATTATACAAGGTCACATAGGTGGTGAATAAAAAGACCAAGAGGTTAAACTCAGGTAGCTGTTCCAGTGCCACTTTATAATCACTGAAGAGGTATTTAAGCTCTGAACCTGAGTTTATTATTATTTTTTTTTTTGGTGACTATATTTCAATGTAATTCATTTTCTTTGAAATTCTATAGATTTTTACATATTACAATTTTATTCTGAGAAATTCATAAACTTTACAAAGTGGGTGCTTTGTCAAAAATATTTTTAAGGTTAAACCTAAAATTTCCAAATGATTGCAGTGGTACAAAGGAGGGTACTTCCTTCAAGTATGGGTAACAAATAATTTACTTTCATGTGTTTTTTGTTTGCTAATTTGTTGTTGTTTTTTACTTTATCTTCTCAGTGAATATTCCTTTGTGAAAACCTATATTAATTAGTTAAAAGAAACTGAGTTGCTAATTACTGAATAATATCAGTTATAAGAGAGATATCAGCAATAACTGTTGATTTATATCTAGGAGAAAAACAGTAATAGAAGCTTGAGCCAATGGCATAGAAGATATCCCAGTTACTGAGTGATATCTTTAGAGCAGTGGTCCTCAAACTTTTGTTCTCAATATCTTTATCCTATTAAAAATGATTGAGGATCTGTCCAAAGAGTTTTTTGTTTAGGTGTTTATAGTTATAGATATTGTTTACATTAAAAATAAAAACTAATTATGAATTTGTAGACTCTCTGAAAGGATTTCAGAGATTCCCAGGATGCTCTGGACCAGACTTTGAGAACTACTGTTTAGAAATTTAAAGGCAAATGTACCTGGCCTTTTTTGGGGAGACCAAATACATAACTGTAAAGGAAATTTAGGATGCAGATTTACAGAGCTTACAAAGACAAAATATATATATGCATATTTTATTTATACACATATACACACACACATAGATAAAAATATGTGTATATACCTAAATCTGTTAACTATATATATATATATATATATATATATATAATGAGAGAGAGAGAATGTGTACATATATGTATATATGTAACATATGTGTATATAAATGTGTGCCCCTATATATAAACACATACGTTATATGCATGTACAGAGATAACTATGTAAATGCACTCATAGATACATATTTGTAAAGCTTATATATTTACCTATCTCCCCTGGTAAAAAGTAATGTCCTAAAGAGAAAGAACTTTGCTTTAATTCATAATTCCAAGCACGGTGTCTGACACATACATTAATAGGTCTTTAATAAATGTATTTTGATTGATTTATTTAATTAGAGAAATTTTAAATATTTATTGGGTTTCATAGTGACACATCCTACTTTGAAAACTCTTCCCAATTTGCATTATTCATCTCTGCTGAATGATGTTGGAGGGAAAATTAAGTTCATCTATTGAAATAGGAAATACATAAAGTTGAGGGAGTTGAGATTATCCCATCCTATTACAAAAGAGCTTCCTCAAACTACAATTTACAAGTGAAACTGATGGTTGAGAGATAAAAACATAATTAAATAATTGAAATCCACCTTTTACAAAAGCCTACTTTTCTCTTTATCAGAACTAGATGCCTAGGTAACAGGTTTATCTGAATGCCATTTCAGTTCCTATAATGAGTCTGTTCAACTAATACATACTCCAAACAGAATAGATCTTGATTTCCTCCCTTAATTTCAACTCATTTATAGAAAGGTTAGATAATGCAAGGAAAAGGAAATAATGTGTTTGAACAAATCTTGCTGAATTTCTGAATTCTTATGTTATTTTAGTAAGGAATTAAAATCCCTAAAAAATAATTCTATTGTACGTTTAACCTATATTGCTGTGTAATGAAGTGGGGGAAGGTACGGAGAGAGAAGAAAAAATTTGGAATACAAGGTTTTGAAAGGATGAATGCTAAAAACAATCTTTGCATGTATTTTGAAAAATAAAAAGCTATTATAAAATAGTTCTAGGAAGTAAATATATATAATTAACCCAAGTGAATAAATACTTCATAATTATGGTCCAGTAGGGTCAGACAAGAAATCAGGAGAAACATATTCTTACTATTAATAAACTCAGATACAATGAGTGGTCCTGTCAGTCGATGGAATCAGAAATGTCCAGAAGACAGGGTCCTCAAATCCCTGCTGGACTCCTTCCTCAAATCACACTGAAACCACTTCCATGATAGTACCACCAGTTGTAGTAGATTTTGCTACTCATGTGGAAGTGGTTTCCAAATATTCTGATGTTTTAATTTTCATTGGGTAATAACCTGGTTAATTTCATTTCTGGGTACTCAATCATCTTTTTGTCTGGAGACTTTAGGACTTACCTTCCATGCCTCTCTATTCCAGAGAGATTTGTGGTCTTCTACTAGTCCACTCTAAAGGGGAGAGGGGAAAACGTTCCTCCCAATAGTATCAATTCTTTTTCAGGAAAGGAGAATTCTGATTTCTAAAATTTGGACCCTCTCCTATTCAACTAACAGACAGACTCTTAACTAGCTGGATGTTTTTATTTTAAATCTAAAATTCTTGAATATTTTTTGCAAAATCCAAAAGTCTTGATCTCATATTCAAATATCTATAAAACATTTTCTATATGACACCATTTGTCTTTATCTAAAGACCTAAAGTACCCATGACCCTTAAAAATTGATTTTTGTCTTATTTATATCTAGTTTACATTTAATTAATTGATTCAGTCAATATCTTCTGAACTTCTTGTGATTAACTGAGATCAGATAGAAATCTCAGCCTGATGTAGTTGTCAGTTAAAAGATCTGGTCATGTTAAGCCTGAAGAAAAATAAACTCCGTGAGTGAATGAGGATGCAAATGAAAAGAGATTTTTTTTTTCTTTTTAGGCCACAATGGGTAAAAATCTGAATGAGTGGAAATTCCAAATATGATTGTAAAACAAAACCTTCTTGCAAACCATTACTACTATTCAAAACTTGGTTGTATTAACTAACAAGATAATGTTTTGGTCTTCTCCCTAGAGGTCTTCTAAAGAAAGGTATCACAGTACAAAAACTATAAGATCCCTTTTAGCTCTGATATTTTGATACCATTATTTTCTGAATTGGCAAGTATAATGTAAAAGAATATGATTATTTAGGTATGGATGGGTCATGATAAAGAGTAATTTTACTACATTTTAGTAAGAAATTAAAATCCCTAAAATGTGATTATAAGAGGAAAAAAAGATAATTAACATAAGTGAATAAATATTTCATAACCGTGTGTCAGTGGGGTTAGATTAGAAATCTGGAGAAGTATGGTCTCACTATCAATAGCCTCAGATACATTGAATGACCTTGTTGATAAAGATGAAGATTCCCTTTAATGTGAAGATTCTTTGAAAAGGAGAGAAAGGAGGAGAAGAAGGAAAAGTGAAGGAAACAGAGAGAGTAGAAAAGAACGAAATGAAAGTGGAGGTGAATGAGGATGAGGAGGTAGAGAAGGAGGAAGTAAAGTAGGTAAAGGAGAAGATAGAGAAGGAGGAAAGGGATATAAAGGTAAAGAGAAGGAAGAGGAAGTGGGGAAGGAGAAGAGATAGGAGAAAATTTACTTATGTGTAAAAAACGGCAATAACCCATTTTTATTTTGTTGCAATTTCGCAATAAATTAAGACGGATTCCTCATAAAAGTGTCATTATTGTTAATTATGGAAGATAAGAAATTAAAATCTAAAATTATAGAGCACAATCAAGAAATGTTTTTTTTTTCCTTTCTTTTTTTTTGGTTAGGAAATGTACTCTATAGATATAGACAAAAAGTGTTTGGAAAAATATAACCTTCATTCCTTTTTAAGAGCTAGAAAAAATAATAAAATTTACTTGTAAAAACTAAAGGTCAAAAATATCAAAGGAAAACTTTTTTTTTAAGTGAAGGAAGGGAATCTATACTACAACATAAATTATAAGCAGTAATCATCAAAACAATCAGGTACTGACTAATAAATAGAATAGCTTGTCAGGGGAATAGAAGTTACAAAATATATAATAGTAAATAATCAAAGTTATAAAATGTTTAATATGCCCAAAGATTTGAGAACTTTTGGGGCAAGAACTCATTATGTGACAAAAACTGTTGGAAAAATATTGGAAAGAAGTCTGGCAGAAATTAACTATACAACAGTATTTCATATCATATACCAATATAAGATTAAATTGAGTTCATGATTTAGACATAAAAAGTGATATCATAAGCAAATTTGAGGAGCATGGAAAAATATCTATTCAATTTATGGTTAAGGGAAGAGTGTATGATCAATCTAAAGAAAGAGAGTTTCATGAAAGGTAAGATGGATAATTTTGATTACATGCAGTTAAAAATAGTTTTTGCACAAACAAAACCAATGCAGACAAAATTAGCAGAGCAACAGGAAATGGGATAGTGGGAGAAATTTTACAGTAAATTTCATATACATATATATTATGGTTAAAGGAAATGGACAGATAGTTTTTAGAGGAAGAAATCAAAGCTATCAATACTCATGAAATAAATACCTTTTCATGTTTATCTTCACGTTTCCACATTACCAGTTACCACCTTGATTCCTATCATAACACAAGGCTACAATTGCCCCAGATAATATAGCCATCTACATCATGTAAAAGGTTGAAGCTATTTGATCATGTCATATATTTCTATTCTTGACACCATCTTAGGATCATCACCTACTCTATCCTCCTTCTCTCTGGTCCATAAAAGAAAATGTATCTCACTTCCCAGCTAAGATTCCTCTCCTTTTATACCATTTTATTTTTATGTTTTTACCATTCCCTCTACACTCCTCCAGTACCCTGTGCCAATATCTTTTATCAAATATGTAGCCTTTTAAAACTTATACCTTGTTAAAATTTTCTCCTAGGTCTCTAAATATATGCAAAGTTCCCCCAATTCTAAAATTATTTGACTTTGACTTTTTTAGCTAATTTAGAAACTATTATCTTTCCCCCCATTTTCCTCACTGATAAATGTGAAAAAAAATATCACAAGAAGACATTTTCCTTTTTTCACTGTTCATTCTCTTCCCAGTCTTTTGCAATCAGGAATCCTCGTCAAACACTCTACTACAATTGCTCTCTCAAGACCTCCTAAATACCAAATCCAATAACCTTTTCTATTAGGCTTCCTTTTAATGACTCTTTCCCAAAGATTGCCACCAAATGTATTTGCAGACCAGATTCTGGATTCTATTAGTGGTTAGAAATTTCTAATACAGAACTTTAAAATTCAAGATTTAAAAGGAGGAAAAATAATCCCCTTACCTCCTTGTTAATGGAAGAGATCTTGATGGCAAATAAGAGCTAAGCTTCCTACATCAACATGAGGATTTTTTTTAAAGTCTCAAAACTAGATTTTTCTCTGGACCCTATATTTTTAGCTGAGCCTTCTACTCAAGGGAATGTTTAGCTATATATTTTGTGAAATTGCAAAGAAGCTTGGGTTGGGATAAATAACATCTATTCAACAAATCCAAATAGCCACCTATTTCAAATCACTATCCTGCTCCTCGTTTACTTTCTTTCTTCAAAGTGCTCAGTCTTGAATTCTTTCATGATGACTGATTCCAAGATTGCTAGGCCAAAATCTCCTCCAGTGTTTCAGGGTATTCTTCTATCCCAACTTTTCAGTAATTAAAATCTACAAATGTTTTGAATAATGCCATATAAACATAAATATCAATTGTTTTAGATATATTCTCTGGGCCCCATATAGGGTTACATAACTGAATGGAGGTCAGACAATCATGACTTATTATAGTAAATGTTTGAATGTTATGTCTATTTTAAATATTTATATATCCAGGGTCATGTTAAAATTTCTCAGACAAAAAGGGATCTCAAGTGGAGAAAGTTTAAGAGGCCACTTTATCTTTCTGGTATATTGTAAACCTTCATATTTAACATGGAGGAAACTTGCCCAACAGTCTTCTGTCCAGATTTACAAAACTCATAAACATAGGGTTAATAGACTATTTCTTTATTCATATTTTTTAAAAAAATTCAATTGTGTTAAGAGATATGGATAAGAATGATTTAGTTGACAAAAGAGATTAATGAATGAGAAACCCTGATAAAGTCTGCATCTTCTCTACAATTTATGATTTAAGAGAGTGCTGATTATTAATCAGAGAAATGCAAATTAAGACAATTCTAAGGTACCACTACATACCTCTCAGAGTGAATAAGATGACAGGAAAAGACAATGATAAATGCTGTAGGGGATGTGGGAAAACTGGGATGCTAATACATTGTTGGTGTAGTTGAGAAGTGATCCAACTGTTCTGAAAACCAATTTGGAACTATGCCCAAAGGGCTATCAAACTGTGCAGACACTGTGATCCAGCAGTGTTCCCACTGGGCTTATACCCCAAAGAGATCTTAAAGGAGGGAAAGGGACCTGTATGTGCAAGAATGTTTGTGGCAGCCCTGTTTGTAGTGGCCAGAAACTGGAAAATGAGGGGATGCTCATCAATTGGAGAATGGCTGAAT
This sequence comes from Antechinus flavipes, assembly GCF_016432865.1. Taxonomy (NCBI): domain Eukaryota; kingdom Metazoa; phylum Chordata; class Mammalia; order Dasyuromorphia; family Dasyuridae; genus Antechinus; species Antechinus flavipes. Next base: position 233,730,582 of record NC_067403.1, read on the forward strand.
AAGTTATGGTATATCGATGTTATGGAATATTATTGTTCTGTAAGAAATGACCAACAGGATGACTTCAGAGAGACCTGGAGAGACTTAAATTAACTGGTGCTGAGTGAAGTGAGAAGAACCAGGAGAACATGGCAACAAGATTATATGATTATTGATTCTGATGGACATGGCTCTCTTCAACAATGAGGTGATTCAGGCCAGTTCTAATGATCTTGTGATAGAGCCATCTGCACCCAGAGACAGGACTGTGAGGACTGAAAGTCAATCACAACATAATATTTTCCCTTTTTTGTTATTGAATTTGGAAGAATTACATGTTTAACATGCTGTCTAGGAGAGGAGGTTGGGGAAAGAGGGAGAAAAATGGAACACAAGTTTTTATTGAAAACTATGCATATGTTTTGATAAAAAGTTTTAAAAATATTACAAAATTCTTAGCTTACAAGATGTACAAAATCTGGGGGTGAGATTATCTTGACAGCCACAGTTTGTTGATGATCCCTCTGATATAGCATATTCAACAAGTGAAATTCCAGTCCTTTGGAACTTTTCTAGGAATTGGAGAACTTACTTTTTTTTAAGGCAAATGTTTTTCCTCCCCTGGAAGATACCTCCTAATTATTATAGAGATTTTCCATTATATCAAATATAATTTGCCTCTTTTTTATTTGCATCCATTGTTTCTTAACTTCCTTCTGGAGTCAGAAAAAAAAGTTTTATCCTTCTTCTACATGGCAGGTCATTAAATATTTGAATACATTTATGATAGTCCATCCCCAATTTTTCATTATCATAATACATTCCTGAAACACAATATGTTTTCATTAATTTTCAGAATATATACTATATTTAGTTCATGCATTTATTGATTGATGATGGAGATATGAAATTTAGATACGATATAGTCAACTACCCTCATGGAGTTTATAGTTTAGCAAGTAGGAAAATACACAGATATAAATAAATATTATATGACATTCAGTAAACATTTAAGTACTTAGTATGTATCAGGAACCATGCAAAGTGTTGGGGATACAAATAAGAAAAGAAAGATAGCCCCTGCCATTAAGAAACTTACAATCTAATAAGGAAAAAAAAATAAATAAAAGAAAGCTCAAATTTGGTTTTGGAGGCAGTGTCCTAAAGGTGTGGCTCCATGATGTTTGTAGAGTCTAAACCAAGGAGAGCAACAAGTACAAATGGAGAGACAGCTAGAAGTTCTGAGCCTTTTCTAGAAGCAAGATTTGGGACAAATATTTTGTTATTTGGTCATTTTAATCCTGACCCCATTTGAGATTTTCTTGGCATTCTCTTCTCCAGCTCATTTTACAGATGAAGAAACTGAGGCATACAAGAGTTAAGTAGCTTGACCGAGGTCACACATTAGTAACTCTAAAAGGCTGGATTTGAATATGAGTTTCCTTGATTCCGGGCCTGAGGCTCTATTTACTCTATCACCTACTGCCTTAAATTATATATTATTAAATATACATGTGTATATATATATATATATATATATATATATATATACATATATATATATATATAGAGAGAGAGAGAGAGAGAGAGAAACAGAGAGATAGAGAGAAAGAGACAGAAAGAGACAGAGAGACAGAGAGAGAGACAGACAGACAGAGAGAGAGAGAGAGAGAGAGAATCAGAGACAGAGAGAGAGACAGAGAGAGAGAGTGAGCTTTCAACACTCACTCTTGCAAAACCTTGTGTTCCAAATTTTTCTCTTTTTCTCCCCACCCACATTAGTCAGCAAGCAATCCAATATATGTTCAACACGAGCAATTTTTCTATATATATTTCCACATTTTTCATGCTGCACAAGAAAAATCAGATCAAAAAGGTAAGAAAAAATGAAAAAGAAAACAAAATGCAAACAAACAACAACAAAACAGTGAAAATGCTATGTTGTTATCCACACTCAGTCCTTACAGTTCCCTCCCTGGGTTTTCTTCATCACAAGACCATTAGAATGGGCTTGAATCACCTCATTATTGAAAAGCACCATGTCCTTTAGAATTGATCATCCTATAATCTTCTTGTTGCTGTGTACAATGTTCTCTTTCTTGGTTTTTCTCTAGCATCAGTTCATTCAGGCCTTTCTAAAATTATCCTGCTGGCCATTTGCTACCGAACAATAACATTTTATAATATTCATATACCATAACTTATTTAGCCATTTCCCAACTGATGGTCATCCACTCAGTTTCCAGAGAATAGTTATATTTTATAAATAAAGTTTTATCAGAAATTGCTGTGTATTAAAAACAACAAACACAAAATTGATAAGCAGTTGTAGAAAATAAAACAATCTTGGTAGAATTTGGCCCAGACTCCATCCAGCTCCATGCTAATCTTGGCTCATGACCACTGAGGTCAGATCTATACTGCACAAGGTCAAGTTCCAGGCTGTGAAACATTTCACTAAAACCATTTTTGCCTGGATGAACATTTTTGACCAAATTGACCAGGTAATTGTCATCGTGTTACCCTGGCCTTACAAAGCAGCTCAGTGAGGACGTGGAAAAATACCAAGGAGTTATGATGTACACTTGGCACAAGAATAATGACCACAGATTAAATATATATTTTTCCATTTGTACTAAAATGAGAAATTGATATGAAGAATGCATTTTGTAAAGAGAGATGATATTTTAAGTATTTAAAAAATAAACCTAGGTCTACTTTGTTTCCATTTTAAAAATCTAAGTGGTTTATACATCCCAGCGGATAGGTAAAAGTGAATTTAAAAAGATAAAACAATTTTTTATTTTCCCAGGATGACTATTTCAGTTAAAGTGTATAATTCATGACATCAAACAGAGAAGGAAATGTCCAGCATTGCCTTAAAAATATAATTCAAATGCTCTTGGCTTCAACCCTACTAAGTATCTGAATCCTGGCAGCGGAAATGAAGGACAGATGGCTGCCCAGCTTTATCGGCACCCCATTGTGATGAACAGTGACAATTTGCAGGGTGATCAAACATCATTTAAAATCTTTTAACCTCAGAAGTCCATGATAGCCTATGTCAGATTCCATCATTTCTCTTAAGGAGCAAAGAAATACCTGCTCGTTCCTCCAAATAAATACATACACAGTTGAAGTTTATTTGCTAGGATTTTGGATCAACCCATTTTTACCGTTAAGATTAAGTCATACAGACAGACACAGACTTTTCAAACAGTTAGGTATTCCCATCAATTGAAGAAGCAAAATCAGAAAACAAAATTGTTTTTTGTAGCAGCACATTCAATATTGTGATCATGTCATTGTTCAGTTTGAAAAGCAGTTGAGGGCCAACTGATGACCAAGATCTTTTCTAAGTGCTGATGGTAAATACAAAATTTGATAGTTTATCTCTCTCTCAAGTAACTTACATTCTAGAACACACGTGTACACAAACACTTTTCATCCCAAATAGACTACAGTATTTATATGAAAGAAATGTAAGAAAAGTTTATTCAGAGAACTGAGAAGAATCCAAGATTCCTCAGCTGCAAAGCGATAGGACCAGATTTAGTCTCAGTAATCCTTGTGAGTTCTAAGTCTTAGGAATCCAGAACCCTACTAGACTCTTTAGGACAGATATCTCTAGTTGGTGCAATATTTCGTGTTGGTCTTGTGATATACAGCCTTATTCTTAGGTTTCTCTCTCTGCAAATTCTTCAAGAACAGAAGGCATGAATCATGTGATACAGAGAAAGATGAGGAGATAGAGAATACATATAATACACTTTTATTGAAAACAAAAATGTTTTTCCAAAACAATTTTCTCATCTAACTTTAACTACTACATGTATTCCTAATTATTGAAGAACAACCATTAAAACAATGAAAATGTAGCTTTCACTATACAAGAATAGTAGAATTCCAAAATTAAAGAATATATTCACATAGATTTACCCTTATACACACCTATATGTATGTGTATATATATCCAAATATGTCCAAAAATGGAAAACAAAAAGGACAAATATTTGTCCTTTTTATTGTCCATTTTTGAAGGCAATCATGTACACACATAAAGAATGAATAAATATATAGATATACACACAAATAGACAAATATACATTCAAACATATATATATACATATATATGTTTATATGGACATACACAAGATTGAGTGTATGGCTTTTATATATATATATATATATACATGTATATATACACACATACACACAGATATATGTGTATGTTTATATGTATACACACAAATACCTATAGAGACAGTGACAAAGACAACAGGAACAGAAAACAAAGAAATCCCTTATTACAAGGTGTTTAGGAAACCTCTGATGATATAATATGACTCAATATTGGGATTAGCAGAATCATTGCTAATGTAGATAATCACAAAATTACAAGGATAATTGTGATTTAGCCAAGCCAGTATGTCTAGAAATGGAAGTTGTCATGGGGATGTAGGTTTATCAGTTGCCAAGATGTACATGATTCAGTAATCTGTTCTCATATAATATTCTGGTCTGAAAAGATAAACCTCGAATATTTTTTAAAATTTTGTATTTCCATTCCTTCCTGTTTCCTCCACTGATTGTAAAAGAAAAAGCATTCTTCAGTTACCACCTTGCACAAAGATTGATCAATAACTGGACAAATTTACGTTCTCTGGGGAAGAAAGTCACCCCAGACAGGCACTCTACTATGCTGTCATTTTGCTGTAGTGAATCACAGCAAGTGAATTAAATAACACCACGGAGAATAATTCTTGTAGTTCTTTTGGGAATTATAAAAAAAAATGGTCAAAGATTCCCAGAAATTCTCTGATGGAATGTGATAAGAAAGAAAAGACAAGTTGAAATAGGAGATGCCTTGAATTTTTTAAGTATTAAATCATTAAAGGTATAGGATAAGCTGTTTAGATAAAAATCAACTTGTATCTGTAAACTAAAACCAAAATGACTTTTATTTTCTTCTTGTTATTTGATAAGTACTGAGGACATAATAGAGAAGTTTCTAATTGTCTAGGATAGCCTACAATAAAAAAAAAAAATCCCACATGGAAACTCACATTAGGGTAAGGCGTAGTTTTTGGTGAGGATTTTAAAACATTTTGCTAAGTTTGCTAAGTATCAAAAAAACTTCTTACTCATCTTCAGAGTCTTTCTAAAATATCTGTAGTCATGAATGAGATCTATGAATTATTCTTTTCATTGAATATCATAGACTAGACAAAAGGCTATTTTGTAGGCCTTCAGCTAGTTTTGGGGGTTGAAATGTTATGTCAATATTTTTGAATGCTTTGTAAATATCATTTTAAAATGTCTGCAATATTCTGAGAATCAAGATTAATAAGCTCTAATATCATCCCCTGACATCGTTTAGAATACTTAAAAACGACAAGAAATTTCATTTCTCTTTGAACCTTACATTGAAGTCTCTAGCAAAGGACCAATAGTTTGGTAAGCATATATTTTTCCCTTTTATACTTGCATAGTATTTATAACCAAAAAAGGCTTCAAAAGTGTTATCTCAGTTATTCTATTTTCAAGGATTTCTTAGGAAATATTTTTTCATAGTATTTTTTCTCCTAAATACAATGTTGTTATTGGTGTTATTTTGCAAGTAAACAAAATATATACAGCAGAGTCTTGTAATTTTGTACCTTTCAGTTTATTCTATGACTAATTATAAAAATGTTTAAAAATAAAATTTCAATGACCTTCCTTTGCCTTTCCTTTCTTGAACCTTCATGAAAGAAAAATGTTCTTGATAAACATTTATAATGTTTTCATTTAAAAATATAAAGATGAAAAAGTAGGCACATTCTCAAAATTGTTTTTTCTTTTATTTTGTTTGTTTATTTAGCATATGGAGTAATAGTAATGTTTATCCTCTTCCTCCAAGCAGAAGAAATGTATTTCCTTTCTTTCAGATAATCAGAAAATTGATTCTTCAATACTTTCAAAATACTAGTGGTTCTAGAGTGGGCCTACTTTATATTCACTTGCCATCACTTAGTAGCTCTACTTTTGTCTGTTTTTTCAAATACTTCCAAAATAAACTGGTCTAGTAGATGGCGCTCTGGGTTAGGGCTCTGTAGATCTGAGTACTTATCCTGGCTTTATTACTGAAAAGAAATTTAATCTTTCTGGGGCTCAGTTTCCCTATCTGTGAAAGGGAGTTTATTCATGATAGTTAAAAACTAAAGTGGACACTGTTCCTGGCATTTGGGTGATATTTGAGAGTTTTTAGCTGGTACCAAGTGAGAGTCGACCTCTTGAGGGGAGTAGCTTAGAAGTCCCTCATAGCTGAGTTTTGTTTTTTGAACTCAACTGCTTTCTTCACAGAATTCCTGCTGATCTCTCTGGCTTTGATACTACCTCCCATCTCTGGAAACCTTTCTTTCTGTCCTGTTGATCTTTCCATTAGTTCTGGAAAGGAAAGCCATCTCCAATCATTCTGATCTATGTCTGGCCATTGGGTCCAAATGGTTCTGGAGGAAAAAATGAGATAGATGACCTTGGATAGCCCTTCCTCATTTAAATCCAAGTTCCTTGTATATTATGGTGTCACCTCCCTGATGTCATGATTCTGTTTGAGAATGAAAATTATCATAACCAGCTTTCTAAAAATATATTTTGATTCCCAGTTTTATGCTGTTTCTCTAATATTTAATAAATGAATTTAATTTGAATTGCCAGATGGGATTACTGCTGTCTTTCATATCTGTTTTATTTTGAAGATGAAGCAAGTATTTTCTCCCTATGGCAGATTTTAGGATTTTGTTTATTTGTTTTCATTTTGTGCTGTTTTATTAACAAAGTTAAAAATCCTTTTGAAAAAGCCCACTTTTATATTTGTTCTTTTTTTTCCATTTCCAATTCTTTGTTCTCAAATTTCCTGTTGGCATTTTTAAAACTATCTTTGATATCTTCAAATTTTGATTTGTTTTCTCATTTTGTATTGCTTTTTATTGTGTTCCACCAAACCAGTGGACTGATAATTCAGAAAAGTTAGTTAACAAATGATACTCAAATCAGTAAATAATTATTTCCCATTTCCTATTATCCAGAAGCATTTGGGTCCAATGACCAGACAGAGATCAGAATGACTGAAGTTAGTTTTCCTTTACAGAACTAGTGAAAAGATCAATAGGACAGAAAGAAAGGTTTCCAGAAGTAGGAGGTAGGTAAATCATTATATCCTATTCCTGAAATATAATCAATTTCATTTATGCCATTATTGGTGTCTTACCACATGATCTGTTTTTTTATTTCTTTTTTTTTCAAATTATTTGCATGTAAATGATACTTCTTTGTAGTGCATAAGCCTTTGGACTATTTCTTTTTTTTCCCTAAAATTTGTGTTTTAAACTTTTCTCTATATCTCACTTTGTATTGAGTTGTTTTTGTTGTTGTTGTTTTTTGGTGGGATGTATTTAAAATTAAAAAATATATTGCCTTGAACCAAATTATTTTATTAGATCTTTACAAAATTTATTCTCTTCAATCTCTGCAACAGATGTTAGTTATAATTGTTTTCATGAGCATTTTAAATTGCAAGTTTTTATTATGAACACTGTAATGCAAGATCATCAGATATTTTATGAAATGAGATTACTTTTTGTCTTTGGATAAAGGGTAAATTCAATTCTATCAGCTTCTCCAATTGCTTCTCCTAGAAGAATCTTCCATTTAACTGCAACCTCTATTTTTCTCTTCTGATGTCTTTATAATGTGAATGTTAAAATTTCTATGACTAAATTATTCCAGAAGGATATCCACCTGCTTTCTGACTAGGAATCTCATTCTTAGAATATCAATAGTTAATTTAATATTTATATTTGAATATTTAATTGTTTATGTTAATTCCATTTATATTTATATTAAAATGTTGATGTTAACTCACTTAATACATTAAAATAATGAATTAAATTCAAATTGAGTAATTAAATCTTAAATAATTTCATTTAAATATTAGATTAACATTTACATTAAATATCAGATGGTCACAAAACTGCATCATTCTTAACAACCTCTCACCTCTTTTTCTATCATTCTACCATTTCAGTAACTTCATAAATGGAAAGAAATCATTTGGATAGAATGTCATTTGGGATTTGGGGGATTTTTATTTTGCTAACTGATTGCCTTTATCAAAGAATTAATCACCAAGTTCCTAGACTACTAATAATATGTTTCCCCATACTTCATAAGATTGGTCTTCAAAAAGTAGACATGCATTATTGATGGGACTCCAACTCAAGTCTTTTCAACATGGTAGGATCTGTGAGAATTTATCCCTAATATCTTTGGAATCCACAGTCATGGGTGATCATCATAAGATCTAAGATTTTGAACTGGAAGAGAATTTTAAAGTGGGTTGCAGTCCTTTCATTTTATAGATGGAGAAACTGAGGCATATGAATTTCAACTGACTTCTAAGGGGCCACATACTGAATAATATCTGAGGTAAGCTTTAATTCAGGTTCTCTCAATCACATATTCAACACTTTATCTGCTACACTACACTGCCGGTTCTCTAATAGAAAATCAGCATGAGACAGTTTTTTGAATAATGAATAACAACATACTTGAAAACAATGTCTATTGTCCAGATTAAGCCATAGAGTTGGGAGCCATTCCATGGACCCACTGCCCTTCTAGTTCACAGGATACTCAGGGGATTCGCAGAAAAGAAAACAAAGAGATAAAATAATGACAAAGTACAGACCCAGAAGGGAATTTAAAAATAGCACTGTTTAGTGGAAACCTAAGTGCATAAGAGGGAGCAGTAAAGCTGGAAAGTTCAGTTGAATCTAGAGTGTGTTGGGTCTTGAATTCCAATATCAAAAATTTAAATTTTATTTGTTGTGAAGCTACTGAAGGATTTTGAGTGGAAAAAAATGGCATGAGCCAAGCAGTACTTTAGAAGATTACCAAGGCAACTGTGTGAAGGGTGGATTTGAGAGGGGGAGAGACTGGGAGGAGGTAAATGAGTTAAGATGTTATTTATTCCATTAGTCAAGAAAAGAAAAGAATGGATGTTTGAGGAAGAATAGACACAGAGGAGACTGTCATTGATGAGCTGATGATAGCTTTTGTAAAGAGAACTGAGGCGAACTCTTGTTCAGAAATTGCAGGGAAAAGAAAAAAATGAGGAACATGGGTGGTTTAGCGGAAAAGAGATTAGGAAGTTGCTCACAGTTATCTCATTAAGGTAGAATGTGAGGACTACTGCTGAGAATAAGCATATGTGGGTGGAATTTTGGCCCTGAGATTAGAAGTCTTGATTAATTGCCAGCTATGGCGAATATATGGTACTATGACCTGGAGATAGCAAGATACAAAAACAGACTTACCTGACACAAATAAAATATAAAATCACTCGAGGAACAGAGGATACTACTTTGAGAGTAGATAAAGATTTCATTTCTTTTACTCTGTATTAGAAGTACTCCATTAGTTAAAGCATTATTTGGCATAATGATTATTCAACAGGACTTCTGGATTAAGTAGTTGCCTGACAATTTATGTAATATAGATATATAGATACAGGCATATATGTAGACACAGATAGATAGATAGACAGCCAGCCAGATGGATACGTAGGTAGGTAGGTATTTTTTTTTTCTTATGATTCAGTTAGTTGCCTATGTTACATCCAGAGTAGGCTCACAAGTCTCACACTCAGCAAGCACAATGCTCCCCATAGCATTATTTACCTTATATGTATTTACTTAAAACATTATCATGGTTAAAGACTGAGAAAGGATCTCGAAGCTATCTATTCCAACCTTTTCACTCATAGATGAGGAATCTGTGATTCATTCAATATTACAAAAATCAGAGGCAAGATTTGAGTGTATATTCTTTGATTCTTAGGCTAGTGTTTGTTTTTTCCTTACTGTTATTGGTATACAATACTCCTTGAAAGCAGAAAACGAATTTCCTTCTTCCTTCCCTCCCTCCTTTCCTTCCTTCTTTCCTTTCATCCTTCCTTCCTTCCTCCTTTTCTTCCTTCTTTCTATTCTTCCTTCCTTCCTTCCTTCCTTTCTTCCTTCCTTCTTTCTTTCCTTCCTTCCTTGAATAGTATCACAAACACACAGTTGCTTAAAGAATACTTGCAGCATTTAAATGTTTAGTATTTTGAGTTTATCTTTGTTGTTTAAGTCTTATCATATTCTTCCTGACTCCATTTTGGCATTTTCCTAGCAAAGATATTAAAAATTGTTTACCATTTCCATCTCTGGATTATTTTATAGATGAAAAACTAAGGCAATAGAGTTAAGTAGTGACTTTCTTAGAGGCACACAACTAGTGAGTGTCTGAGACCAGATTTGAATTCAGGAAGATGAGTATTCCTATTTCAAGGTCCAGTGTTCCTTGCTCGGTGTCACCAACCAGGCTGTCTCAGGATTTTAAGTAGCAAAGGTGAAATAGGGGACCTCCATTTTGCAAAAGAGTGGTGTATTAAGCTGCAGAAAGCACACTAGGGCAGAATCAGAGACTTTAATTTACACATGAAATACAACATTCAGAGAACATCAAACTTCTCTAATGAGCATGGCCCAGGGGGATGCTGCCAACTTCTCTAGAGATGGCCCATGAAGGGATCATGCTCTGTGTCATGGAGCTGAGACCTCCTGGTGGATCATTCTGACATACTATTGATCTCAGTCAAGAGGTGGTTTCAGCAGATAGATCTGAAAAGACTATTATCTTGTCTTTCAAGTGAGCCTCCTTCAAAGGGAAGGTAAAGGTTGATACTGAAGCTTCTAATCCCCTGTATTAAGGAAGCAAAACAAGTCATCAACCCTGCCAGTCTGCCTCATTAGAGATTCAAGGAAAACAAAGTCTCATTGCCACAGTGAAAGAATCTCATTGACTCTGGAAAGATGATTCCTTTACTAGTCTCTAGTCTCTATTTTCCTGAAAGATTATGCAGAAAGTAGTAAAAATAGTGGTGGACTTTGATTTTGTGTCATGTGGCAAAATAGGGCATGATTGACCAAAGAAGAAAGGTTTGAGGGAACATGATGGTTACCTTTCAACATCTGAAGGGATGTCACACTTTCCAAGGAACAAAGGACTACTAGAGTTTAACATATTACCTTTCCCAAGAATATTTGCATTTAGTCACTTTAATTATCCAATTGGCTTTAGACAGAATGATCAAAGCTGCAATTAAAAACAAAGAACAACACCAACAACAACAACAACAAAAAAAAAAAACAATGAATGTGTATATGTGTGTATTTTGATAGTTGAAATTGGATAATCCTATGTGATTTTATTGGTTGCATGAATTTATTAGAAATATTTAAGATTGAATATCCTACCCATGTTTCATATTCAATACATTGAAAATAGAACTCATTTTTCCCCAAAATGTTTTCTTTCTTTATCTTTTCCTGTTGTCATCAAAGTACTATATTTTCTATGGTGAGAAAAAAAGTGATACAAGGATACTGTGTCAAGGTATCTCTTAAGAACTTCAGAATCGATTGTATGACATGGGAGACATGGGCATAGCACCACCCAGCATGGCTTATCCTCATCAGAGAAAGTGCTGTGCCCTTTGAGGAAAACAGAATTGAATTAGCCCAGAAGAAATGGGAGTTGTGCAAAATTACAGAAGCCACTCCAAATGTTCATCTGGACTATTTGTGTCTGATCTGTGGCAGAGCATTCCGAGCTCATATGGTCTGATCAGCTACAGTTGGACACTCTGTAATTGGACTCTGATGTAGATTTTGGTCCTCTTTAAGAACCAAGGACAGCAACCAACAAACCAACCAACCAACTATATACTCCTTCCAGTCACTCAAAATCTTAACTCCTTATTACCCTTAACTCTTCACTTAAATTCATGTTGAACTTAAGGTGAATTGTCAAATTTTATTGATTTTACCTTCATACTATTTTGTACATAATCCCCCATCTTTTTTTTGGAGAGAAACCTATAAACACACATACATACAGATAGATATATAGATATCTATATCTATATATTGTCTACCCATGCAATGTAAACCTTTTAAGGATAAAAACTGTTCTGATTTTGTCTTTGCATTCCACATGCTTGTTATAATGCCTGACAGAGTAGCCACATCATAACTATCTATTAGCTGATTGATTGATAGAAAAAAGCATTTTATAATATAACATAAAGATTTTGATTCAAGTTTCAACTTTGTCATTTATGACCCAAATGACTTTGAGTTTATTTTTCTGGACCTCAGTTTCCTCCTTTACAAAATTAGGGTGGGATAGGAGTTGACTAGGTTAATTCTATTATTATATAATTATTAATCTTTGTTTTAATTGTTTCTCAGTCTGTGTGAAAATTTAATTATTAAAATTAAATTAAATTATTTAATTTAAATAATTAAATTAAATTAAAATATTTAAATATTAATCTTTGTTTTTTGAGAGAGTCCTCAAACCCCTAATTCAAGAGCTTTCCAACAAATTGTGGCACAATTATGTTTTTTTTTTAAATGGGTTTTATTTTACATCTAACAGTCACTTTCATGCACATAGATAATAATGTCTACTGTGTATCATCTTTGAATAAAATATACAAAAAATTCTTGGAATTCATGATATTAAAAAAATGATTTCTAGCTAGGGTTTAAGGTTTTTCCAGTTCTAAATTCAAGAATCCTATTGAATTTTTAAATAATATCTTGTTGGAACCTTTTATACTCATTCACAAATCTGTAGGTCTTTCACCTTGTGAGAGGCAGCCAGAGACAGAGAGGTGGAGAGACAGAGACTGAAACAAGATGGACAGAGGGAGAAAGAAAGAGAGAGAGAGAGAGAGAGAGAGAGAGAGAGAGAGAGAATGATTCAAATTTCAGATTTGACCACTTATGGGCCAATCAGATTAAACTGGAATACAGAAGAAATGTCCAAACAATGACCATGATCTATCAATGCAAAGTATTAAGCTAATCAATCAACAATGCTCATTTTAAACTTTAACATAAAAATTGGTTTGAAGTTCTATAATTTGATTTCCTCTGTCGACATGGGCCTAGTGGTTCACCTATTATCATATTCTCTTGAGTATCTGTTTCCTTCTTACCCACATTGCTTTCAACTATACAATCTTGATTCCTTGTTTTCTTTCCTCTTCAGTTAGACAGTTTTTATATTGGATGCATCTCACACTGCCAATGCACTTGAGTGCTCATCCTTTTACATCAGGGAAGGATTATTTATAATAACTGCTCATTTTTGCTTCAGTTCATCTGAAGTTGAAAGTCCACACATGTATCAGCATACAAATGTATAGATATTGAACAAAGAAAGGATTTCAGCAAATCTGAAATTCCATTCCTTACATTATTAGTGTAATTCAGGCCAGACAGTTTCCTTCCTAAAGTTAACCTAAAGAGTACTTCATTTCTCTGATACCTTTTGAGTGTGGGGATCTCACCTAAGTGCCTGAATATTCACATCATCCAAGAAAGGCTAAAACAATTCAACCATCCACTCCATTTATATACTGTCATTCAATTGAGTTGACTAAATGTTAACTGCACCAACTAGTTACATATGGGTCTTTTTACTTAAGGATCTATTTGTTGTGTCATCTCGTCATCTCAGTTACAAGATCTACTCCATAATATAATTAAACTTTAATGTAATATAAAATTGATATACTTAAACATAACAAACATATCTCTCTTCTCTCATAAACCTATATACTTTTCTCCAACCTAAAGCAGATCCATCAAATTCTTTTCAGGAAGAATAGTTTTCAGACCCTTAGTCACTCTTCTTGCTCTCTGCTGCATTCAGTCTACCTTGTAAATAACCTTTCTAAAAGTAATGTAAAAATATATTATTTTAGCAAATAACTAAAAAACAATAAATATCCAATTATTTGGGAAATGTTTGATATCTTGTAGTACATGAATATTACTATATCATTAGAAATTATGGATATGAACAATTATGAGAAGTATTGGAATATATGTTAACTGAAACAAAAGAAAGTGAACAGAGTAAAGTATACATGGGTATAAATTAAAATGAAAATAGTAACCTTAAAGAACAAAATGACTCTCCTTGACTCACTCCATCTCAAGATGTTAGCAACATGTTTACATGAGGAATCCAAGCATACTAGACAGAAACAGAAAGCATATTCAAGGCTCTACAAAGAAAACAATCCCCAAACTAAACTATTCTTAAAGGAAGTATCTTGAGAACACTAACAACAGTCATAAGTTCCCTCTTTGCCACAAGTAGACTTGTTTGCCTGTACTATGTAAATACTGGTTAGAGAGTGCAACACAAAATTTTAAGAGAGACTTTTTTGTTCCAATTAAGCTAATGTAACACAAAATCCCTTTCTAAAATCTAACCTCATCTTGCTGACAAATTGATCAATCAGTATTCTTGTTAAGATGTACACAAATAAGATCTCTTTACTTTAAGAGAAAAAAATTTTCTATAAAATCCCGAGGGTGACCCCTACAAATCTGAGAGGAGATGTAGCTGTTGGGGATCTTATTTATCAGTGCAGGTGAGAGTTGTAATGGCAATACTAGAGGCTGTATTATATATAAATGAAAAAATATTTTTGATTAACATATATGATTTTGCTAATTGTCATTCCTTGTTCCTGCTACAGACATTATTCAGTGTTGTCTCTGTCCACTAGGGCATCAGAGTTGAAAATAACTTATTAAAAGCAACCCATAAATAGATTACTCATTTTCCTTCTTTTTTTCTTTTACCTGTTCTCCACATTTTACACACTAATGACATCTTCAGATTAAAGGAGTTCCTAGATAATCATTCCAAACTTAATTCTTTGCCAGCCTCCCAATCATCAAATCATATATTTAACTGCCAAATCACTATCATTTAGTTCTTTTCTTTATGGAGCTAGTAAAAAGAGCAATCAGAAAATAGACAAAAGAAACATTAACAAACAAAGAAAAGAAACAGATTTTTACTTTCACAATTCCTTATAACAGTCCTAGTTATATTTGAATTTTACTGTATGAGAATTTCCATTTTATTATCATTCTATTATATTCAGTAAAATGGGATAATCACTAATAAAATACTAATAACAAAAACACAAATGTTTACCTAAGCAATAAGAAAATCACTTTAAAAATGTATAATTCCATATGTACATATATATGTATATATGTACTTATTTTCTATATATATACTTATATTTACATATATATGTATATGTGTATACATTCTGAATCATTTATATATATATACATTTATATATATAAATTTTAAGTTTCTAATGACAAAATAATAACACCTATATCTGTTGTAAGGATTAAATGAAATAATATTTATAAAACACCTAGCTCAGTGTCTGACTCATGATAAATACCTAATGAATGTTTCTTTTCTTCCTAAGCAAGTAAAATATCAGTTTGAGGAAGGGAGAAAGCATTGTAGGGCATTGAAACCATAAGTGTGGTTAAAAAAAAATCCCCAATGGAAAATCTTTTGGAATTAAATCAAATAACTTTTTTTTTTAATTTCATATAAAAGATTCTCAATGACATAATAAAAATTAGAATGTGTTCCTTTTATTTCAATGATCCAGAAAACACTCTGCCTGTGCAGGTTGGCCCCTGTTTTGCAATATATACTGTTAAAGTTGATTGAGTTAGGATAAGAAGTTTTCTCAGCATTATATAGCTAACATGTGACAGAAAAACTCAAGACTTCCTGGCTTCTAGGCTGGTTCTCTATCCACTAAGCCATGTTAACTCTCTCCTGATGATGGTAACTAAAATTATAAAAGTCTCTAAAGATTTGAAAAGTGTTTTACATATATTTTCATTTTATATTTTATAATACCCATCAGATTAATGTTTTTATAAATCAGAAAAGCAAGGTATGGGGAAATCTCCTATATTCTCCAGAGTCTTACAGTTAGAAAACTGTGAGAGATTATATTTGAACATAGGTCTTCCCAAATCTAAGCCTGATGCCCTCCTCATTGGGCCATGCTGGTCTCATTTAAATTGCAGTTTCATATCTGAGTGGAGAGAATTCTAACAATAGCAAACATTTCAATGGATGGGAAAATCTTCCAGCAGAAGTGACTCTACCTCTGACAATTCTTTGGAGAATCTATACAAGTTCCTGGCTTGTCATATTTATAAATAAACATGGAATTATTTTTATAATATTTCACCCCTGGGTGACATTTATTCCTACTTGAGATCTTGAATAAGCTCAAGGAACAGCTTTAGAGTGGAACTGCGGCCATATAAATATAAGCTCTGAGACAAACAAGCAGATTTTCTTTCTATATCACAGGGTCATATATTTTGCCATTGCCAAGCAGAGAGATTTTATATATGTTGACCAAATTTCTTTTTTTTTCTAATGGTGACCTTATGTGCTTCTGACATTCTCTTTCCATTTGATGAAGAGATGTACTTGTCTATTTTACAAGAAAAAGCTGTGTGAATAATAGCTTGACACATGTTCTTAAGATCTACCATATTATGCGAGGATAATCAAGTTTCCCTGGATTTTCATCTCTCTTTGATTTAAAGTAGAGTCTCCTACCACAGAGAACACTAAAATTCAGTATAGGCTATTCATATTGTTTGTATTTCATATGTTTCTCAAGTAATGTTTCCATTTTTCACATTATTACCAAGCCATTACAAACTAAGAATACCAGATTTCATAAAAATGAAATCAATGAGAAATCCTCAGAAATTCTTTGACTCTTTAATGCCAAAAAGGAGAAAGCTTTATCAAATCTTAAGTAAATATTTAAGTCTAGTTGACTTTTATTTCATGACTATTTCCCGAGACCTGAGAAAAATATTGTTTTCATGTGTCAAATGATATGTTTGGTATCTTAGTTCACCCGTTAGGTACAGAGGATTTCTGTCACTCAACATATGTGACAAGCTTGTGTCTTATTTATTTATTTAATAATGCACAAAACTACAGAGAAGTTAGTCATCTCAAGATTACCCTAAGCATTCATTATCATTGTATAATATTCTGCTTGTCACTGGAAACTCAGGATACCTCCTAAAAAGACCAATAGAGATTGCTATACACGAGAAGTGACTTTTGTTAGGTTGAGAAAATTGTCTTTTCAGGGTACTGGGAAGTTGTTATTAAATAGGGACTCAAGATAGCATGCAAAAGAGAAATTGGATCAAGCTTACCCTGGTTTATAAAATTTCTTTCCCCTTTGGGTTTAAGTACTGGAAATATGCTCGGGCTTGGGCTATAGGTGAAAAACGGGAGAAACCGTAATGAGTCAAGGGTTGATCTGTTTCTCCAAAATTTGTGCTAAGTGAACTCTTTAAGTCTTTTAATTATTAATATCCTAGGAATATATCTGTAATTGAATTTGATATCTGTGAATCTCTGCTTTTATTAAGAGGACTATCACTAAAATACAGATCAGAATCTATTCAAACTCCTAAATATCAAAAAAGGAGGTCAGTTGATTTTCCTTCCTCCAATCTATTTTCTAACAAGTGGTAAAACTGATCTTTCTTAAATGTAGGTCTAATCATACCAGCCCCTTTCCTATAAAGAAAATGCAATGGCTCCCTTTGGTTTCCAAAATCAACTGTAAGATCCTCTTTTTGGCATCTAAAACCCATCAAAGCATAGTCCTGTCCTTTCCAATCATGCAAATCTCTGTTTATAATCTTACACATTATTCTCTATCACTGACTTTCCAATACAATGACACTGGTCTCCTTGCTGCTGCTCAAACAAGATGCTCCATCTCTCAACACTTGCCTTTTCATTGGTTGTTCCCTGTTCCTGGAATGCCCTCCCTCCTCATTTCTGGATCCTCGATCCTCTAGTTTCCATCTCCCAGAAAGTTTTGCTAATCACTCCTCTTGATTACCCGCATCTTTCCTCTATAAATTATTGCCACTTTATCCTACATGTATCTTTTTTGCATATAGTTCCTTGTATACTAACTTGTTGGATTGAGTTTCTTGAGAAAAGGTATTATTACACCTTCTTCTGCATCCTCAGTGCTTAACATAGTGCCTGTTATGGAGTAGATGCTTAATAAATCCTTAATGAATTCAGTATGTTTTATGAAAACCATACTGGCTGCTATGTGATGCCTTTATTAGAACTCAAGGAAGAGAGATTGATTACAATGTATTTCAACAGTCCATGTGAGAGATGATGAAGGCTTGAAATAGCTTGGTGACTATGTTTGTGGTGATAAGGAAACATATAGCAGAGATATGAAGATAGAAAGAACAAGATTTGGCAACAGGTTAAATATGTTGGGTCGAGGAGAACAAGAGAGACTGAATCAAGTATTCAGGGTATGAAGTTCAGAGAACAGAATACGTAAAGGGGAAGAAAGCAAAGTCTGTTTTGGTCATGTAAAGTTTGAGATGCTTATGGGATATTCAATCTGAAATATTTTATAGGCAGTTAAATATGGAAAAGAATTTAAATGAGAGACCACTGTGTGGGAATTAGGAGACCAATAAAAAAAACTTTACAAGCTAAATATATATGTATGTGTATATGTATGTATATACAATATACATTGACATGACATAATCTTTTTTTATATTTATTTGTTTTAAAATTTGTTAAATATTCAACATGGATTGTCCCTTCCTTTCTCTTCCCTTCACTTTCCTTTTGTTTCCTTTTGTTCCCTTTCCTTTGCTTCTCATCCCTTGACCTTGTTCAAATTTTTTTCTCTCTCTGCATATTAGTCCATCATCTCTCTGTTAGAAAGTATGTAACGTTCTTTATCAGTTGTTCTCTACATACATTGATCGTTGCATTGATGAGAATTCTTAAATCTTTCAAAATTGTTCATTTTTCCAATGTTGATATTAAATATAAATGGTTTTCCTGAATTTATTCACTTCACTCTAATCAGTCTTTATAAGTGTTCCCAGATTTCAATGAAATCATTTCTCATCATTTCTTATAGTGTAATATGATCGTGTTGTATTCATATACTATAATCTGTCCAGTCATTCCCAGTTGATGGCAAAACAAACACACACATACATACACACAGTTTCTAATTTGCTACCATCACAAAGAGAGTTGCTAAAAATATCTTCACACAGATTGGTTCTTTTCTTCTTTCTCTGATGTCCTTGGAGTATAGGGCTAGTACTGGTATTGTTTAGTTGAAGTTTCAAATTCTAGAAATCCTTCTTTATATTAACTACATCGAATTGCATGCAAAATGATCTCTATTAAAAGGTTTTCTTTGGCTTTGGTAGAAACACAGTTCTGGGACTTCAGTTTATAACTGGTTCCCATTCGCAAGTGTCAATTCTTAGAATATTTAGCAAGTGGCTGATAGATAGGATGTTGAGCCCCACTCAATAAATAGGGACAGCATTGCTCAAGAGAGAAAGAATGAAATATTTAATGAGAACTTGCCAGAGAAGAGATTTTCAGGGGAATATGTAACTCATTACAAATATGTGAATCCATAAAAAATGACTTCTAAAAATTTAAGATATGTCTTAACAATTCTAAAGGTAGAAAAGAAATATCCATGAAAATAGAGTAAAATTAGAATATAAATCAAGACTTTTTCTTAGGACCTGTTAGCTACATTTTGACTTGAGGTCTTCACAGAGAAAAACAGGTAGGAAAAGAGAATGTTATATCTGAGAGCTCAACAGTCTATTAGAAGAAAAGACAGATCATCTATTATAGAATCTCATATTTACAGCTGAAAAGATCACTAAGGTCAGTCAGTCCAAATCTCACATTTTGTATATTAGAAAATGGAGGCCAAAGAAGTTAGATAATTTGTCCATTTCCACATAAGTATCAATGTTGAGATCCTATGTGTTTTCTCTGCCTCAGTCAGGTTGCATGAAATTTGGTTTGCAGAGCAAATTAGATATGTTGTCTCCTTGATCTTGAATAACCAACCTTTGATATATCATGAACACTTCTTAGGTTTGTCTCATTTTAGTCTTTATACCTCAAAGTAACTGATTGGTTGTTGATTCATTGATTAATGGATAGTACAAGTCTTACTATCTCCATTTCACAGATGACAAAACTTAGATTCAAAGAACTTTAATGACTTCCCAGTGATCACACAACTGACAAATTCCAAGACTAGACTTGTGTCTGACTCCAGATTTCACACTTTTGTTCTTAAATTTCTCTCTGTCTCTCTTAAAGGATAGAAAATGTTCTTCCTTTTTGAGCTGTTTTTTTAGTGAAGCATGATATTTGTGGAAATATGTATAGAGAAATTGCATGTGTTTAACATATATTGGATCACTTGCCCACTGGGGAAGGGGGTAGAGAGGAGGGAGGGAAAAATTAGAAAACAGAGTTGTGCAGGAATGAATGTTGAAAATTATCCATGTATATATTTTGAAAATAAAAAGCTATAATTTAAAAAAGGAGAGAAAATTTTTGAATCAAAGAGCCTGTAACTAAGAGAAATTTTAAACCTTACTATTGAAAGTTGGTCTGTAGTTCTATTCCTTTCCCAATATATGTTATTTTGGTAAGATGATAACTAGCATTTGTATAAAATATTATCTCTCCTTCTTGCCTGTCTTTCTGTCTATCTACCTATATCTATATATCTATACACCCACCACACATACACACATGCATGTATACTTATTTGATTCTCCCAGTACCATATGCATAAGTGTACAATTTTCTTCATTTAAAAAAAAAGTCTGACAGAAGTTAAATGATTCATATAGGTCACACTAGGAAGTGTGGCAGTATTTGAATTAAGGTTTTCCTGGCTCCAAGCCCTATCTACTCTGTCACCCAGATATGAGGAAAATGCAATAACTACATTATTACACTTCTCCATCCAAATGCTAGAAGATGATCCGTTATTATGAACATGATATGAATATTGGAAGAGGCAGGTTCTCAACAGCTTCACTCACTCCATGTTGAAATAATTAACAGCTAAATGTCAAATAATTTAGAGATTTCCAGGCAGTTTGATTTCCATTTTTCCCTTCCAAGGAAGACTCTATATATCTACCCTATCTTGTAGTTACCTATTTATAAACCTGATGTCTTCTTCATTAAAGTGTTAACTCTTTGAATCATAGAAATTTTTGCCTTTCTCTGTATCCACAATTACTGCAGTATTAGCAAAGTACTTAACATGCAGTTAAATAAACGCTTATTGATTGATCAGTTGATTGATTGAAACTGACATTTAGATCAATTTATTTGATGAGCTAAAATTAGAGAGTTATGATGTTGTATAGTAGAACATAATCTTTAAACTCCAGATTCAAAGCCATGTCAATTTGCAAAATTCATTAAGGTAATATGGTGCATTTGTAAAAATCTAGGTATTATTTCAATATGATTATAATTATCAACTCATCTGGACATTCTTCAAAGGTAAAGTTTATTTAAATTTGAGCATTATCCTATTTCAATGACACTATAAGAAGTAAAACAAAATCAGTTGTCATCTACAGATCATATTTTTTCTATTGTCATGTGTAGATTACCTTTTTAAAGGGCAACTTTAATAATCTTGCTAGTAGAAAAAAACTTTGGGTTTCAATCCATCATTAAACACACATACACACACATAGGCACAAATTTATGCTTTTATTCTTCTTTGTAGCTGCACCAGACTCCCTTTATCTTAAACTTTTGCTCAACATGCCCAGGCAAGCCTTCCACTGCAGAACATAAATTTCCAAATATTTATGGAAAACAATCTTCATGGAAGGTTGATTTCAGTCATATATCAGTTAAATTGTTACCCTTGTATTTTAGTGATTGTCACACCAGCCAAGAATGGCTAAATGAGGTTCTGTTTGTGAAGATGTCAGGCATTCCAAAGAGCTCACACTACTTTGAATGATTTCACTCTCAGAAAACCTATATATTTTAATTCAGTATTCAAAACTTCCTCCAAAATTCTTTTCTTCGTTATATTTCATTATTTCCAGTCTCATCCAAGATTAATATATTTTTGAATGCAAAAGCTCAAATAAGTTTTCTAATTGTATTTTTCTTCTTAATAAGTTACTTGGATTTTTTTCCAGTGAGTTTCCCAATTATTAAACAGATATCTAAACTGGTCATCCAAAATTTTGCCCATATTGTAGATTCTATACATTTGGTAAATGAATGAATGAATGTATGTGTATATATATATATATATATATATATATATATATATATATATATATATATATATATATGTGTGTGTGTGTGTGTATTTATGTTCATTGCACATATATATGCACAAATATAAATAGATCCACATAAATATATAGAGACAGAGATAGATAGATGGATGGATATATAGATGGATGATAGATAGATGGATGATAGGTAGAAAGAGACAGATGATAGACAGAATTTCTACTCTTAACTCTGATCCTAACCCAGAATTCAAAACTATGTTTTAACTATTGTTTTATTGTAGAACTTTCTTGGGACTTCCCAGTTTTGTTACAACTCACAGTACTTTCAGCCTTTTTATCTTGATATATCCTTCTTTCATGTCATTTTCCTTCCCTTAGTGGTATGTCCATCCTGGGGCCTTTATTTTGTGGAAGATTCCAATTTTCCCAGCCTCCACTTTCTCCTGACTCTGATCTTGAGTTCCTGACTTCTGAATCTCAAAGCCATATTTTAGACCAGGTACTTTCATCTTCCTACTCAGAGAAACACACTTTTTAGATCAATTTTCTTGTGTTAGTTTTTTCCTATTACAATATAGTCTTTGTATCTATATACAAATACACAAAATAATTTGAAAAATGAATTTAATTTTTTTAAGCTTAAGAAAAATAGAATACTGGAAGAAGCAGCCTTAGAGAAATGAGAGAAAAATGTGATAGTTGAGCTGATCAAGTTGTGTGTATGTATATACATATATATGTATGTGTGTGTGTGTGTGTGTGTGTGTGTGTATGTATACACAAACGTATTATAGAAATGCAGCCTCTGGCTTTAAGGAAAAAGAATGAGAATGGAGATTCAGAGTGTTTTTTTTTTCCTTTTTCCTTCATTCTCCTTCCAGGTTGGTCTAGCCCCATATTATTATCTTCTTTCTTATTAGAATTTTTGTAGACTGTTTCTCAGCTGTGCTGAGTGTTTTAACTAAAAAAAATCATATTTCCTGCATTTTCAGCTCCATGTCACACCACAAGATAATTAACTCTGTTTTGAAGATTCCCCAATGGAAGACTTAGGTCATTTTTGAATGGAGAAGATCCTGCCCTGCTAGCCTAAATAAGTCACTTCCTTAGTCCAGACAGATGAAGTACCACTGTCCCTTTTTCTAAGAACTATTACTCTATTGGAATTTTGGATATGCAATGTCTTATTACCATAGCTTCCAAGTGACTAAAACACACCAGCAGTGAATTAATAATGACAATATTGCCAGGAATAGCTAAACAGGTTGGCACCTAACAATGGAGACTGAATATAAAACTCGCAACCTTTTAGGCCTAGTGACTCAGATCTGTTCTATTCAATAACTCTTTACAGTCATACTCATGTAAAAAATACTCAAGGATATATTAAACACATATTTCAAACACTGAAGGAGTCATGCTCAGTCTCTTTGGTCCTTTTCTATTTAAAAAATGGCTAGATTCCCATAAATTGGCCTTCACATCTTATGATCTTGTCTGATTCAATGCAATAATCTCTGTTACGGAGCACATTGTCACTAAGATGGGGAAGTCCTGGTTCCTCTGTGGTAACTTTGATCCCTATAAGCCTTGCAACAGCACTGAGCTAAAAGAGAGACTTTATTCAGTTCTTCTTTATAAAAAGAGTTATACCAATTGAGCTATCCAGTCTACTTTTACTAAACTGTCTTTGAGCACAAAACTAAGATGAATTATATAAATAATATATGATAATATTTTTTAAAAATTAATATATTCACATGATGTATATATGAGGAAGGTAAAATTAAACTGCAAACAAATATTTGATGATTCAGACCCACTTTTTAAATAAAGTGAATGAATGAATGTCCTTTCATCAAGTACGGAACCACATAGGCAAGTATATAATTTGTCCCCGCATAAAAGTGGAAGAAAGGAATAGGTTTGGAATCACATGCAATTGTTATAGATCTCAATCAAGAAAAAGATACAAGGAAGCAGGGACACATGGATTGTTTCAGCAAATATAATTAATCCAAAACTCTTAAAGAAGGTGCCAGAGAAGAATCTTGTGGACTGAGAAAAAATGTTTCCATTTTTTTTTCTTACCTGTATTTTGTAGATCCATAGAACATAATCAGCTGCAACATTAAAAGGCAAGATGGTTCTGTCATGTAAATGTGAATTGTCCATAAGATAAAGAAAAATAAAAGGAAAAGAGACAAGAAGAATGGGGGGTGAGGTAAGCAGAGGAAAAAAAAGGAACAGAAAAAGAGAAAAATGATAAGAAAGAAAAAGAGTGCATAAGTATATCTTTATATTTCAATAAAGAATAATTGTCTTACAGTACTTTAAACAGTATAAATCACTTTATATACTTTATATAAGCCTCACAACAATTTCTCCACATGCATACTAAAGATTCTATTATCTCTATTGCAGAGATGAATAAATCAATGGTCTGAAGATGCAGTGAACTGCCCATTGGTTACAATACCAATAAGTATCATTTCTGAGAATTACAGAAAAGAAAAAAATGAAAAGTGCAGTATAAAAATGTAGTAAGAAATAACAAAGTGGGTCTTTTCGGCCTGAGTTAAAAATCTGAATTGCAAAAAAAGCCATGAAGAGAATACAGGATCTAAATTTAGAGGGAATATTAGAGTAGAGGCCCTTAACATGTATGTGTTTGTGTGTGTGTGTGTGTGTTGTGTGAATAGGGAAAAATGGTCTCTGCCAATCCAGTGAAGTTAATAGATCCTTTGTCTGAGTATTGTTTCAAAATTCATAAAATAACAATAATAGGATTTCAAAAGAAATAATACTATTAAAATTTAATTTTAAAAATCCACAATAAGGTCCTGAACCTCAAGTTAAAAGTATATGTCTAGGAGACAAGCAATTCTGATACCATTACTTTAAAGATGAGAAAAATTAAGTCTGGAGAGATTAATGACTTGGACAATTTCATGCAGAGGCTGGGTTTGAATGCAGGTTTCCTGACTCCAAATTTGGTACTTTTTTTTTCATTATACTGTGCTCTTTTATACCTCCCACTGAAAAATCTAATCATCTCTCCTAATCCCCACACCCACATTGGTATAAACTCATGATCTTTTCCCCCAGCCCTCCCACCCTCCCTCACTCCTACTCTCCCTATTACTGTAGAAGGCGAGAAGAGCCTCCAAATCTCTAAGTCTCCCTCCTCTCACTATCTCTCATCTTTTCACTGTCCCCTGTCCCCCACAATTCCAATCTCCAATTCCAACTGAAAATACCCCCTTCTCTCCTCAGACACCATCACTATTCTGGTACAGCGCCTTATTCTCTCAGACCCAGAATCCTGAAAAAACTGCTGGTGGGTCTGCTAGCCTCAAGTTTCTCCCCACTCCAATCCATCCTCCATTCAGCCACTAAAGTGATTTTCTTAAAGCACAGATCTGAACATTTCATCCACCTACACAATAAACTCCTATGGTTCCCTCCAGGGATCTCTTCCAGGATCAAATAGAAAATCCTGTTTGGACTTCAAAGCTCTTCACAACCTATCCCCATCCTATCTGTTTAATCTTCTTACATCTTACTCACTGACACAACATATTCTTCAGACCAGTAACACTAGCCTCCTGGCTGTTCCACAAACCATATCTCAACTCCATGTATTTTCTTTCTGTCTCCCATGCTTAGAATCCTTTCTCTTTATCTATATTTACTGCATCTCTGACTTTATTGAAGTACCACCTAAACTCTCATCTTCTAGAGAAAGCTTTTCTAAATCCCTCTCAATTCTTGTATCTTCCTTCTTTCAATTATTTCTTATATAAATGATTTAAATTTATTATATAAAACATATTTTATTATATACAATTTCTTATCAATTATCCTTTATAGGAACAGCTAAGTGACAACAGAGTTACAGCCCCAGGAAGTCCTGAGTTCAAACTCAGCCTCAGACACTAGCTGTGTGAGCCTGGAAAGTTATCCAGCCCTATTTCCTCAATTTCTTTATCTGGAGAATGAGCTGGAGAAAGAAATTCAGGTCCAGAATCTCTGCCAAGAGATTACAAATGGGATCACAAAGACACAAATGAACAACAAAGAATTGTTCTTTGTACAGCTTTTTTGTAAAGTTATTATTTGTTCATTGTTTTTGAAAACTCGTAATGACAGTATGAATAATTGATATCTTTGCTAGTGTCCTTGAATTAGATTTAAGTGCAGAAAAGTTGCATGCAATCATCAGCCTTAAGATGGCAAAACAAAAGTCAACATGACTGGCAACAGCACAGAATCCAATGGGTGACTTTGGTGTTTTCAATACCTGACCAGGTTATAAGTTCTCCACAGCACTTACTTCAGCCCCCTTGATGGTTGTTGGAATGCAGTGTTCTCATCCACCTATTCCTCCAGGGGAAGTCTTCATAGGATCCCCAACTTATCAATGAGTTTTAAGTCTATTGGCTACCCTCTACCTGTTTTAGCTCATCTGTAGACTGTTTTACCCAGGTATCACCACTCCATATGATACAGCTTCTCAGAGAAACAGGTGAGAATTGGGGGATCCCAAAGGTGAGTGAGCAGTAGCAAGCCCTCACAACAAAGCTGTTAATTCTCCCCAAATACTCCACACTCCTTACAGCCCTGTTTTTACATTTTGTTTGCTTGTTTCACTTATTTCTTTATTTCTTTCTTTTTTTTTCCTTTTCAGATTGTGAGTTCTTTGAGGGCAGGGACTACTTTTGCCTATTTTTTTATTCTCAGCACTAGCACAATGCCAGACTATATATAGGTACTTAATAAATGTTCATAAACGGACTGATCAACATATGTTGATAGAACTATAATTTATAAATCCATAACCTAATGAAGATAAAGATTTTGACCTATAACATAACAATTTCTTGACCCATACAGAAATTCAAATACTTTCAGATAACTTGTCTTGGCTTTTTTACATTTTCCAATCACTACATAAGAGAAAAAAAAATCTGTGATTGTACTAAAACCATTTCACGGGGTAATTTAAATGACATTTAAAAAGCCTTTTTAAAGTTAGAAAGCTCTTCATATACATTATCTATTTTTGTCTCTCAGCAGAATCAAAAGGCAACAATCCTGAGCATTATTATCTCCATTTTAGAGATATTGAAACTGAGGCCCAAGGAGAATTATTTTCCCTGTGGGTGAATAGACATCAGCAAGCATCAGAAATGAAGGTTTTGCTACTGTCAAGGCAAGTACTCTAAGCACTTAGCTACCCTACCTTTCTCCTTTTGCCACCCTTGTTCACATCAAGAACAAGAATAATATAGAGAGGGCAGGATAATTCTCCATCAGATTGGCCATTCAAATTTTGCTGCAGAGGAAGTAAAATGTTGATGAAGGAGCCTGTTTTTCAATCTCTGCCTTATGAGCCTTCTAGTCACATTCATTAAGCACGACTTATTGCTTTGACATTAATAGGACTGAGAGATCCTGCCATGTACAATAAGCTGGTCTCTGACAATTTTTAAATGAATTTAATGCCTTTGGAAGTTTCATAATTTCTTGCTATTGTTGAACCATCCCCGGTGTCAAATAAATGTCTATTATTTCTTTGCACAATACAAAGAGATTGGAACACTCAGGAAAGGATAGAGAGCTACCTGGCTAATCTGGTGTCCCCTTGTTTTCATTCATAGGGGATAACTGAAGGGTAGAAAGTTATGGAAGGTCAAGAAGCCTCCTCCGTGCTTTTAAAGCAAACACGCCAAATTTCAAATTTTTGGTCACCCTAAGGCAAGTCTTCTGATAATAAAAGTCAGCCTTCATTGGGAAGGAGAATGGTGAGGGAAGAAGACCTGAATTTTATTCTCAGTTACTTAATACTCTCTCTGGGTTTTACTTTGTTCCTTGATAAAATGAGGAGATTGCCTTGCCCTGGAGTCAGCTGTATGGTACCCTTCTCAATATCAAACCTACTTTCATCCCAGTGTCCATAACTGTAATGTAGGAAGCAATCTTTGTGGGGATAAAGCCTGAATGCTTTTTCTGCAACCATTGCAGCCTCCACTTCTCAGTCAACTGCAAAAATTACTGAAAATGTAGGAGGAAAAAAAAGTTCTTAACAACAAAGTTCTTGACCTTGTCAGATGGTTCAGCAGCTAAAGTTGATAGTTTTATTAATGAAATGATATTAAAGATGATGCACCGTTATCTGTTTTATCACTGAAATTTTTGCGCTGTTTAATCTTTCCAACTTAAACTGAAATATCTTAGATGTATTATTTACTCCATTAGAATGTAAGCTTTTTGAGAACAATCTGTCTTGATTTTTTGTGCTTAACAAAGTTTCAAGCACAGAGATACAAAGGCTTTTTTATTTATTCATTCATTCATGAACAATTTGATTCATGGAATAATTGTGAATAGCAAAGAGATAATGTAAATAAAAGTCCCTTATAAAGCATAAAGTCAGATGATGGAAAGACTCAGTATTATAAAGGAGAGATTCTTGAATTTGGAAGTCAAAAGTCATGACTCCAATTCTAGCTCATCCCTTCATGGTTAGACATGAATCATCCAAAATCATTTATTTAGCACTTACTATATGTCTAAAAGTGTGCTGGGTTATACAGATACAAAGAAAAAAGTCCCTGACCTCAAGAACTTTATATTATATCAAAGAAATAATATTGAGATTAAAAAAGGAAACATTCAAAACAAATGCAAGGTAATTCTGTTGGCGGATGGGAGGGTATTAACAGCTGGTTTGGAAATAGGGATCAGGAAATAAATCTGACAAGTAATCGCACCAGTTTACAGACCTGGAACAAGCAATTCAGATTATTCAGGAATTGACAAATTACATATATGTGGAACTAAAAATCATCAGTACAGCAAGTTAATTTAGTCATTTCACTGTAGGGCTACCTAGTTAAGCAACCATTGCAAGGGTCAAGATAGTTATTTGTTTAAACTGAAGGGAGTATTCAGCCTAGACATTTACCAATGATTGATAAAGCCAAAGTGTAGGTCAATAAATCCAAATCATTGTGAGTAGAGCATGAGGGAGAAGAAAGAGCCCTAGCTGAGTCAAAGAGCCTACACTTGAATAATGACTCTGCCAATTGCAATCAGTGTCCTTTTGAGCAAATTACTTCTGGGCTTCAGCTTCCTTATTTGTTTAAAAAAAAAGAAAAAAAGAAAAAAAAAAAAAAGAAAAAAAAAAGAAAAGAAAGAAATTGGAATGGATGACATCTAAGGTCCCTTGAGATCGACTCTTGTGACCACATGAATCCTTAGATCAATGGCACATATTTAACAACCAGCTCTCAAAAAAAATGTATCCATGAAACAATTTTAAGTTTAATCCACAGCATTATCATTTTCCCCATTACTTTCTCAAGTCTAAACAATCAACAAAACAATAAATCAAGCCCTGACTTGTAGCATTTGCTCATTTCAGAGATGGAAATGCTCATATGGAAAATTTAATATTCAGCTCTCATTAGCCAGTACAAGCCAGGTCTAGCCAGCACACCACTGTCCAGAACCTACAGAGTCAGTGATTAATAGCAATGTCACACATGATCATGGATCTCAAAACTTTTCATTAACAAAAGTGACATTAAAGATCATGGATTATTTTGTCACTTTAAATAATGCTTTGTTAGATATTTGAATCTAACTTCAACTGAAATCTCTTAGTTGTGTTGTCTCAAAAAAACACAAAAATTCTGACTGTGATGTTATTTGGTTGTTTCACTCATGTTTGACTCTCTGTGATGTCATCTTTTTAAATTTTTTTTTTTGCAAAAACAGTGGAGTGATTTGTCATTCCTGCTCCAGCTTATTTTTTCAGATGAAGAAACTGAGGGAAACAGAGTTAGGTGACTTGTCCAGTGTCACACAGCTAGTATATGTCTGAGGCAAGATTTTAAAGATAAGTCTTCCTGACCCTAGACCTGGTGCTCTAGCCACTGTGCTATCTAGCTGCCCCAAAAGATCTGATACTTTACATTGAAATTGCTAGGTTGTGCCCTCAATATTCAGCACAATAATTAGCACATAACATTCTTCTCATTCACTGATTGTTTTTATTGCTTCTTAAAAAAATAGGCATAAGCTTTGTTATTGTTTTCACAATTGAACAATCACATTTCCCTTTAAGCGGGATGATTTAGAGAATCTGCAGAAATGAATAAATAAATAAATATAATTTGGGGAATCCACTGAAATAAATAAATAAATAAATATGATTTGGGGAATCCACTGAAATAGATAGATAGATACACACATGTACCCTTTCCATATAATCCCAAAAGGCAGGAAAAAAAAAACAAAACAAAACAAATCTCTTATCATGGGTTTCCATAAAAAGAGGTCAGGGTTGTTAGAATGTTCCATTAGGTCCAAAATTTCTCTCTTAATCTAAAATCAGTAATTATACAAATATGAACCTTGTGATTCATAAGAAGGATAAACAAATTCCTACATTTGACAAGCACTCTTTTTAACCTGGCTCTAACCCATAATTCCAGACATATTTCCAAATTTTCCCTTTTA
The DNA here is from genome assembly GCF_016432865.1 of Antechinus flavipes. Classification (NCBI taxonomy): domain Eukaryota; kingdom Metazoa; phylum Chordata; class Mammalia; order Dasyuromorphia; family Dasyuridae; genus Antechinus; species Antechinus flavipes. The sequence goes on from NC_067403.1 coordinate 233,761,253, forward strand.
GGAATTCTACGGTTTTGCCTGATTGGTCCATTTACCTTTTGAACTTGATATTCCATCCACATGCCTCATGTATATTGAGCTCCAAACCTGGGATGTTCTCTCTCCTCATGTCTGTGCCTTAGAAACCTGAGCCTCCTTCAACTTTAGGAACAGTCTTTAATTCATGTCAATTGACTTTGCTTCTTGTTGGTAGTCTTACTCTAGGCCTATTACCTATAATCCTTGTCCATTTACATATACTTTCTTTTCCTGCAGAATGTTGTTCTTTGAAGGAAAGAGTTACTTCTTATTCCTTTTTGTGTCTTCCCTTAGTTGACAGAATGTCTGGCAGGATAAATGCTTATTAAATTAAATCAGATGCATGGGTCCTCTTTCCCTCTCTAGTAGGTCACTCTCCTGGCCAATGTTTCCCTTTGGAATTAGCATAGTTTTTTAATTGATTGCAAGGTCTTCCATGAAAAAATGACCCATATTTTTTTTCCTTTCAATATTCTTCTCTCATTGTTAAACAGAGTTAAGCCATAGCACCCCATAATCTTCTCAAAATTAGTGTTAAGGATGACCAAAGGTACATCAAAGAAGTCCATTCTGAACATGAACATGCTAAAATATATGACAAAGAATTATGTGATTGATCTAGTCAAGAGTAACATCAAAGAAATGTATGAATCAAAGAGATTATGGACAGACACACAGGAAAATCCAGAGATAACTGATGAACAGTCTATGAGATCTGTTGAATGCCATGAGATATCAATAAAATTCAAGGTTATAACCTAAATATACTGGGAGAATTTTCTATGATGAACTTGGAGGAGGAAAAGGAAAAATAACAACACAGGATAGACAGGCATAGATCAGTTGTGATATTCACTGTTGAAGGAATAATCAAGTCCTTGAATTGACATAGTTATTAGAGATTTGAAGCAGAAATTAGAAATGAGCAAAATCAGCATAAAATACACATTTAACTTCTGATAACATTTTATATCTGTTGGTTTAGAATTTAAGTTGTCATTCTCAATTCTAACTTCTTTGCTATTAAGTATAGATTGAGGATAAATATTTGGGGAAGGTTCAAACATTTGGTAAAATTTAAGAGAAGACATTCTTAGCTCTGATATTTAATTCAATTCCAATTCAGTTAAAATTAGCAAGCATTTTTAAACACAGAAAGAAAAAAAAACCAAAAATTTACTCTGCCCTTAAGGACATTGCATTGTTATGGGGGAAACATAAAAATAGGTAAATAAATGCAAACATTGTATAATATAAATACAACATGATTAAAAGAACAGCGTGCCAGCAATGAGGAGGAACTGGAAAAGCAGGAGTGATGTTTGAGATGAACTGTGAAGAGAGCTGGTTATTACAAATGGTAGATGTGACATAGGTGATAATATTTGTCTGGGACAGCCTGTGGAAAAGCATGGAGTAAGGAGATGAATAAAAAGCCATTTTTATATTTGTACTTGCTTTCTGTGACTCCATTTAGTATTTTCTTGACAAAGATACTGGGATAATTTGCCATTTCCTTTTTCACTTCATTTTACAGATGAGGAAACTGAGGCAAACAGGGTAAAGTGACTTGTCCAGAGTCTCACAATGATAGCAAGTATCTAAGGCCAAATCTTAATTCAGAAAGTTGAATGGTTCTAGTCCATGCCCAGGGCTCTATTCACTGCACAACCTGTTTGTGTGTAATACATAAAGAACTTCAAATAGACCCGATAAAACAGAGAGAACATGAGAGAAATAAAGAAAAGAAGTTATAATTTCATTAATCTAAGAACTCTCTGTATCAGGAAATTCCCTTTACAAAGATAGGCTGGCTTAATACTGCCTAAAGAACCAAGAGATTCTATGTGGAGGAGAAATGGAACCTGAATCTTAATTTTTCCTGACTCTGAAGATTTCTTCTCTATTCATAAAAGTCTCATGGTGAAGAGGAAAGGGAGTCCTGTGAAATCATTTTACAAAGAAAAACTGCACTCACACTGAAAAAAAGCTTTAAATGTAAAACCAAAAGTTTGTATTTTGTCCTAGAGGAAATAGAAAGCGGGCAGAGTTTCCCGAGGAAGATAATGACATGGTCAAACTGGCATTTTATGGCACATTAGTAGGTAAAGAAAAAATAGCGTGGAGAAGAGAAAGAGGGGAATAAGGAAGACCAATCTGTAGAACACTGCCCTAGTGGAGGAAAGTAATCATTTCAGATAGGAAATCTTCATTTCTCACTGTCCCTGTGAACATCTTGGCGTATGTTAGTGACAAGGAAGAGATAAGGGGTCAATGTACACAGATGGTCAGGCAATAGGAACCTTTTCATGATTCCTGTTTGGAGAAAATGGTCCTATAACACAATATTCATAGTAGGGGACCAGCTTAGAGGCTGTCAAGGGCATGTTTTATGAAACATGGAACAAGTTAAACAGCAATAACCTCAGTTAGTTAAAAAGGGATTAGAAGCCGGTATTAACAAATGCTATTGAATATTTTGTTTGTCACTGTCATCTCTAAACTTATCTAAATGCAAACATATTATTTTTATTTCTAAATCTACCCTCTTGTGAATATTCCTATGTCTCTAGAGGGTACCTATGTCTCTAGTAGTCTACATTTGAAATCTCAGCATAATTTTTAATTTGTTCTTCTCCCTCAAAATATATATAGTTACCTGCTGAATAGCATTGTTTCTATCTGTACACTAAATCTCATTCCTTCTCTCTACTTAACGGATTTGTATTTTCCATTTAAAATTCCTGACTCTGAAGATTTCTTCTCTGTTCATAAAAGATCACCTGATAAGTGCAACTAAGGGGTACAGTAGATTGCACTAAACTTGAGAGTACAAAGATATGAATTCAAATTCCTCTCAGGTACTTACTAACAGTATCACCCTAGAAAAGCTTCTTTAACCTCTTTCTGCTTCCTCATCTTCATCTATAATAAAGCTTAATTTTCCCCACTTATGACCCCTTTTCTTTTTTTGATACTATTTTATTTTTCTAAATACAAGCAAAGTTTTCAACATTCAGAAATTCCCTTGTGTTCCAAATTTTTTCTCCCTTGCTGCACTCATCTCCCTCCCCACAACAGCCAACAATCCAGTATAGTTTAAAGTGCAATTCTCCTAAACAAATTTCCATATTCTCCCTGACTCCTTTTCACTCAAAAAATTTTTATGCAACCCTATCTTGAATATGAGCCAAAATACTTGTGGGAACATCCATGCATGTACAGTATAAAGTGTGCATGTTATATATTTGGAGCCAACACGGGAAAGTTTTGCCAGAAATACCTCAGATTCATTATACGTTTGATTTTGATTTAATTTTTGTTCATTGCATTCAGAAACCTTTTACCATTGCCAAATTTTTTATGGCTCTCACATTCAGTTTTGTGACCCCCACGTGATCACAAACCACAGTTTAAGAAGCTTTGATTTATAATACAGAGATAACAAAAGCATCTACAGGATTGTTTTGAAGATCAAATTCGATATTATTTCTAAAGCACTATATAAGTGCTATTATTAATCATTATAATAACAAATTCTCATAAACTCTCTCTGCTTCAAGTCTGTTCTATCAAACTCATCACACAGTTGTATTGTCACATAACTGACATTCGTATTCTATAGATTTGAGTACAACTTGTCTCTATTTAATCAACTCTAGTGACTATCACTTCAAAATTAAATGTAAAATATTGTTTTTGGCATTAAAATTATTTAAAACCTTCCTCATCTTTTCATTCTTATTATTCATTATTTCCCTTCACACATCCAAGTCATCTTGTTGCACCATACTAAGCCCCAACTTCAATATGATATTTTATCTTCCATTTCAAAGCCTTCACTTTAGCTCTCTCTCATTCCATCTCTCCTCTGAATCCCTTCAACATTAAATTCATTCTCCATATTCTACATGAATCCTTTCCTGATCCTTTGCATCCTAGTATCTCCTCCATTTTAAATATATATATATATACAGAGTGTTACAAAAGTGTTGGTGCAGATCGAAGATTAAATAACTCAAAATTGCATTAAAATTTGAGAAATCCTCTGTATTTGTGAGTACATATATTTTTTCCCTAGTTGGAGTGAAAAATCTCAAAGGCAAGAATTGTTGATTTTTTTTTTGCCTTTGTGCCTCCGGGGGACATTATAACATCTGGCAAAATGCGGGCACGATAAATGTTTATGTATTGATTGCAAAATGCAGGCTCCGATATGTCTGTAGCTGTAAAATTAAAACTCCAGTCTCTGATAGTCCTACAGAATTCCTGAAATATCCCTTGGACCACTGGCAGAAAAACTAGTCTTCCAAAAGCAATTAAGTCAAATGCAATCCAATATGCATTTATTAAGCAATAATTATGCATAAGGCACTTTGTTAGTCAATGAGACAGGATTAAGAAATATTTATCTGATCTCTAGGAGCTTACATTCTAATGGATATTATACTTGTATTGCTGCTCCAGTTCCTGGCTTCCTAATAATTGACCCTCTTGCTGTTTCTCACAAAGAATAGTCCATCTTCTACTATTGTGCATGTGCATTGACTATCTTGAGCAGCTAAGTAATGCAGTTAATAAAATGCCAATCCTGGAGTCAGGAGAACCAGAGTTCAAATTTACCCTCAGATATGTAGGAGCTGAGAGACCCTACGTAGGACATTTAAACCTGTTTGTCTTAGTTTTTTCATCTGTAAAATTACCTAGAGAACAAAATCAGTATCTCTACTCAGAATTCCTTGTTGTCAGCAAATCTTTTTTTTTTAATTATTAAAGCTTTTTTTTCAAGACATATGCATGGATAATTTTCAACATTCACTCTTGCAAAACCTTGTTTTCTAATTTTTTTCCCTCCCTTCTCCCTACCCACTCCCCTAGACGGCAAGTAATCCAATATATGTTAAACATGTGCAATTCTTCTTTTTGTTAAGGGAACATTTTTAGATTTTTTTAAAAATTATACCTTTTTTATTTTCAAAATATATACATAGATAATTTTAACATTCATCCCTAAAAAACTTTGTGTCCTATTTTCCCCTCCTTTATCTGACTCCCCCAGTCAGTAAGTGATCCAAAATATGTTAAACATGTGCAATTCCTCTATATAGTTTCATAAATATCATGCTGCACAAGAAAAATCAGGTTTAAAAGGAAAAAAAATGAGAAAAAAACCCAAATGCAAACAAACAACAAAAAGAATTAGAATAGCATATTGTGATCTACACTCAACCCTCACAATTCTCTCTCTGGGTGGAGATGGGTCTCTTTATTTGTATTGAAATGGACTGAATCATCTTATTATATCTTATAGTGCATAGAGCTCTGGGATCTATCTTCCTGAGTTCTAATATGGCCTCTGGTATTTACTAGCTGTGTGACTCTGGACAAGAAATTTAATTCTATTTATCTCAGTTTCCTCATCTGTAAAATGAGCTGGAGAAAGAAATGGTAAATGACTCCAGAATCTCAACCGAGAAAATCCCAGATGGGATCATGAAGAGTAAGACATGGCTGAAATGATTGAACATCATCAACTTTAGCCCTTCCTGATTCTATCAGCTGCAAAAACCCTTAAATTTCCATATATATATATATATATATATATATATATATGTAGTATTTATCATATACATATTCATGAACATGCTGAATGGACTCAATAGAATTTACCTTTCTTGAGGGCAAGGTCTTTTCATTTTTGTCTTCATGTCTTCACTACTCTGCACAGTGTCTAGCATACGATAGCAACTAAAAATGTTTATCACTTGAATGATTAATAGCTTAAAGCAAATTTATTGAAACTCACTGCCTCTTTGTCATCCTTCTTTGAAATAATTAACCTGATAACCTCATTTAGTATCAATGTTCAGTTGATCCTCATGTAATTTCCAGACTGATAAAATTCTGTTAGGAAATTCCATAGTCCTACTGTCCAAAAAACCCTCAGGAAACATCCTATTGCATGGTCCTGGGGAACAAAAGGCCACTAGTGCCACTCATTTCTGTGAGCCATGTACAATTTTCTCCACTCATGAATGATCACAGCTGAAATATTTTCCATTGCTTCCAAAGGACCATTATTCTAAAATGACTGTTCTCAAAGCAGTATAACCATGTAGATTTTGCAGAGTCATATTTAAATCATTATGTAAAATTGCCATTTCCATAGATTTTATATGCAACAGTTTTATATAGATTTCAAGAGAGATAGATTTCTATATATGGATCATAGTCTAGATCTAGAATGCTGTTTGAGAAAGTCAAGGCAGGTCACCACCTTCTGTGCAATTTTTAGAGTTACTTAAAACACTGAGAGACTAAATGTTTTGCCATGATGACAAAATTCATCTGTGAGAACAAATGATCAGGAATATCAAGGAAATTAAAAATAATTAGAACAAAAAAAATTAAAAGGAAGATGGCTTAGCCATAGCAAACTATATTATAAAGTGGCAGTCATCAGAATGATTTTGTATTGGCTAAGAAATAGAGTAATGCATCAGAGGAATAGGTTAGATACACAAGATACAAAATATATGATAATATACTGTTGGATAAGCTCAAAGACTCCAATTTTTGGTTTAAGAACACATTATTTGACAGAAATTGCTGAGGAATTGAAAAATAGTATGGCAAAACTAAGCACAATCCAACATCTCATACCTTATAATAAGGTGAGATTGAAATGGGTTCATGATTTACATATAAAGGGTGATATTATAAGCAAATTAGGAAAGCAAGGGAAACTCTTACTTGTCACATGTTTGGATTTGGAAGAATTGATGGCCAAAGAAGAACTAGAAAACATTATGACATGCAAAATAGATCATTTTAATTACATTAAATTAAAAAGGGCTTGAACAAACAAAACTCAATACAGTCAAAATTAGAAGGGAAGCAGAAAGCTGGAAAATATAGCCAAACTTCATCAGTTTCTGATGAAAGTCTTATATCAAAAATATATGGAGAACTGAGTCAAATTTATAAGAATACAAGCCTTTCACCAATTGATAAATGGTCAAGAGATATGAACAGACAATTTTCAGATGAAAAATTAAAACCATTTCTAGTCACATGAAAAAAACTGCTCTAAATCATTCTCTATGAATAGAGAAATGCAAATTAAAGTACTATTTCACACCTCTCAACTTTAGCAAAGTTGATAAATGAAATGATAAATTTTGGAAGAGATGTGGGAAAACTGGAATACTAATGCATTGTTGGTGGAGTTGTACACTGATCTATTTGGAACTGTGCCCAAAGCTTTATAAAACTGTATCTTTTGATCCAGCTGTGTCATTACTGGATCTGTATCCCAAAGAGATCATTAAAAAGGGAAAAATACCCTTATGTGCAAAAATGTTTTTAGCAGCTATTTTTGTAGAAGCAAGGAACTAAATACTGAGTGGAATCCCCTCAGTTGTGGAATGGCTGTATAAGTTATGGTATATGAATGTAATAGAAAATTATACTTCTATGAGCAGGCTGATTTCAGAAAAGCCTGGGAAGACTTACATAATCTAATGCTAAACAAAGTGACCAGAACCAAAAAAACATTGTTCTCAGTAACAAGATTATGTGATGATCAACTGTAATAGACTCTTCTCAGCAATACAGTAATCCAGGATGATTCCCATAGAGTTGGGATAGAAAATGACATCTGCTTCCAGAGAGAGAACCATGGAGAATGAATGCAGATCAACGCATCCCATTTTACCTTTATGTTGTTGTTTTTGTTTATTTGCTTTTTTTTTCTCATGTTTTTTTTTTTCCTCTTGGCTTTATTTTTTGTACAATATGATAAATTAGGAAACATGTTAAAAAGGATTATACATGTATGTGTATATACTTATTTGTCTTTGAGTGGGGGAAGTAAGGGAGGGAGAAAAAAAATTTGGAACACAAAATCTTACAAAAATATATTTTTTCATGCATTAAGAAAAATAAATAAGTACATGTCTTGCCCAGAATAATACAGTACATATCAGTTTAGATCTGAACACAACTCTTTCTATCTGAGGCCACTTCTCCATTATGTCACACAGAAAGCAAATTCAATCATTTTTTCAGTCCTCTATGATTATTTTTTGGTGATTTTGGTGATTTTTTTCACAAGGTAATTGGGGTTAAGTGACTTGACCAGGGTCACCCAGCTAGTAAATGTTAAGTAACTGAAACTGGCTTTGAACTCAGATCCTCCTGACTTCAGAGCTGGTGCTCTTTCCACTGTGCCATCTAGCTGTTCCCCATTTTGACTATATTTGGGATTTTCTTGGCAAACATACTGAAATTGTTGGCCATTTCCTTCTCCAGCTCATTTTACAGATAAGGAAACTGAAGCAAATAGGGCTAAGTTCCTTGTCCAGTATCACACATCTAATAAGTGTCTGAGGATCTATTTGAACTCAAGAAGATAAGACTTCCTAACTCCAGGTTTGGCAAATTATTCACTGTGTACCTACATACATCATCTAATTTGAGTCTAACAACTATTTGAGGTAGCTAGCTACTATAGGTATAAATAGCTTTATTCTACAGATGAGACACTAGAAACTTTTTCTCGTGTTTCTATTTCTCTCCCTCCCTCCCTCTCTTCCTTTCTCTTTCTCCCTCCTTCCCTTTTTCTCTCCCCTCCCCTCTCTTTCTTCATTGTATAGATGAGGAGATAGAAGGAGTAAGTCATCAATATGTACTAGAAAGGAACTCAGAGGACATTTTGCCTACCCCTGTAGACATCTATGGAAGAGAAAACTAAGGTTTGGGGTAAATTAAATGGCTTGCCCTTGGTCACAGGGTGAATAAGTGGGAAACGGAGTTGAAAAGAGGTCATTATGATTCTACTTCTATTTCTCCATGTTGCCTTTCCAATTCCATCAAAAAAACCTTTTTCTTAAAATGGGCTCACTTGAATGGCCTCCTAAATTTACCAATTACAATTAAATTAAATCTCACATCTTCAACTGTATTTTGGGACTCTCAAACTAAATGTCCAATACTCAGTACTCAGTACAATCCAAACAGAGATCATTATCTTTCCCACTAAATCTTTACCTCTTCTGATTTTCCCTAATATTGTCACATCTTTTCAATTACTCAGACTTATGACTTTGTCATTATTTCCCATTTCTCACACATATCCAAGCCATTGTTCAAATCTCATCAGTTCATTCTACCCTCTTAATATCTCTCCTTTTGATTTCCTTCTCTTTGCTCACACAGATACCTTCTCAGTTCAATTCCTTATTACTTGAAGACTGAATTATTGTAATAGTCTTCAAATTTTCTTTGTGCCTTAAGTTTCTCTCTACTGCAAACCATCCTCCACACAACTGCCAAAATGATTTCATTAAAGCCCATGGTTTCCCCTTTCTTAAATGAACTCCAATAACTGCCTTATCATCTCAATGATCAAATATAAACTTCTCTGTTGACTTTTAAAGGTCTTTTCAATTCCAATCTTCGTACTTATTCTTTATTTCTCCCTTTGAGCTTTGCAATCCAGCCACTTTGGAAGAGACCTATGAGGGTATTAACTCTCTACCTTCAGTCCTCAGAAATAGTGATTGGCTGGCTATCTACTGCTTGAAATAGTCTCCATCCTGAATTTGGCTTCTTACTTTTCTAGTTTTCTTTAAGACTTGTTTCAGTCCATCCATTGGCTTTTCCCTAGGTCCCATAGCTACTAATTCTTTCTCCTCTTGGCGTACCTGAAATCTATTTTCCATACATCTTGTAGCTAATAATTTATGCATTGTTTTCCCCCCCCCTCATAATTTCAGTCAAGCAATATTTTTTAAGAGCAAGCTGGTTTTCAAAGAGGCAGAGGAACTACAGCCAACAGTCGCTAGATTATGAAGAAAGCAAATGAGTTCAAGAAAAAGCAAATCTACTTCTGCTTCATTAACTATGCTAAAGCTTTTGATTGTGTGGGATCACCAAAAAATGTGGCAAATCCTGAAAGAGATAGGACTCCCAAATCATCTTATTTGTCTCCTGAGGAACTTGCATAGACAGAAATGAACATGAAACAATGGTTTAAAATTGGAAAAGGAGTACAAGGGTGTATATTGTCATCTTATTTATTTAACTTATCCTTAGAGCATTTCATGAGAAAGGCCAGACTGGATGAATCAAAAGCTGGAATCAAAGTTGCCAAGAGAAATAACCACAATTTTAGATAATTCAGATGATACCACTCTATGGGCAGAAATTGAAGAGCAATTAATAAGCCTCTTGATAGAGGTGAAAGAAGAGAGAATAAAATCTAGCTTGAAGCTTATCAGAAAAAACAAAAAAACAAAAAACTAAGGTCTTGACAACTGGTCCCCTCACTATTTAGAAAATAGAAAGAGAAGAAATAGAAGTAGGATCAGATTTTATATTCTTGGGCTCAAAGATCACTGCAGATAGTGACTGCAGGCATGAAATTAAAACTCCTTAGAAGGAAAGCTGTGGAAAATCTGAACAGCATATTAAAAAGCAGAGACATCATCTCATCAACCAAGGTCCATGTAGTCAAAGCTATATTTATTTTGTTTTGTTTTCCAAGAATAACATGTAAGTTGAACTATAAAAAGCTAAACACCACAGAATCAGTGTTTTCAAATTCTGCTGCTGGAAAAAAAATTTTTGAAAAAGTTTTCCCTTATAGTCCTGTTACAACTTCCTTATACAACAAGGAGATCAAATCAGTTAATACATAAAGACATTCATTCAGTGTATTCACTGGAAGGTCAAATACTGAAACTGAATCTATCATACTTAAACATATAATGTTCTAGAAGATGGCACTCATCTTCTAGATGAGCATGATTGCCCATATTGTGCTTGCAAATAGAACTCTTCCTCTTTGATTGCACACTGTAAATCGTGGTTTTGTTATACACAGTTTGAAGAAGTCACATCCAAAAAAAAAAAAAAAAAAAAAGCAGAGGCTGTTGCCTTTCGCCCCCTCCATTAGTCAAATGGCTAAATTTTCATTTTAAGCCATGTAAAACTCAATGGATAAAATGCGCCTGTCTGTCAAAGACCAACCTGGGATGTTAGAACAATTCTTAAGAGATATGCTTGACATCATGAAAGCTCATTGATATTCGAGTCAGTTAATAAAATAATAGTTATGCTAATTCCCCTACCAAAAAATGGCATTGCTAATTAGTCTCCCAAGTCATTCTACTTTAAATATAAAAGAGTATGTACACCTTAGTACAGAAACTTTACAGAATGGAAAGATCGTTAGCTGATGACTTCAACATATGGCAGAAGTACCAACAATATGCTACACGTTTCCCATCTTGGCTGGAAAAGTAAAGACCAGAGGAACAGCCAATGCTTAATTATATTTTATTTTTTTAAAGAAATACTAAATGGATTAAGATTCAGTAAAAGGTGTTTGATTGGCAAGTTTAAGAAAGCTGGATCTCTCTCCTCCTTTCCCTCCACTCCTCTTGATCTTTCTCTGTTCTTTCACTTCTCTGTCTCTTTCTCTCTGTATCTCTCTGTCTCTGTCTCTGTCTCTCTCTGATTCTGTCTCTAGCTCCATGTCTCTCTCTGACTCTGTTCTCCCTCTCTCTGTATCTTTTTATCTCCATCTGCCTTTCTGTCTGTCTCTGTCTCTCTCTTCATCTCTGCTCTTTCTGTCTCTCTGTCTCTCTCTGTGTCTGTCTCTGTGTATCTTTGTCTCTTTCACTCTTTTTTTCTCTCTGTGACTCTCTCTTTAGCTCTCTCTTCACATTTATGTCTTTCTCTGTCTCTCTGTCTCTCTCTCTCTCTGTGACTCTTTTTGTCTCTGTTCCTCCCTCTATCTCTTCTCTGTATCTCAGTCATTTTCTGTCTCTATATCTCTGTCTCCATCTCTCTATCCCTGTCTCTGTCTCTCTCTCTCTGTGTCTCCTTCTGTCTCTTTCTCTTTCTCTCTTACTCTCTCTGTCTCTCTCTCTCTCTCTCTCTCTGTGTATGGAAGGCATCCTAGATCTCTAGACCATCGGTCAAATTTTACATATAAGAAAACTGGCCTCCTAAGAGATGAAGAGATTTATCCAAGATGATACATGTACTCTGTATCAAAGGCAAGTAAAGAACCCTGTCTTCTGCCTTCAGGTTCAGTGTTCAATATGGTCATAAGCTGAGAGACAGAAGGGATTTTCTTAATCATCCAGCTTAAAAAAATCATCTGGGGAAAAACTAATACCAATTTCTCTGGGGGAGATTCAATAACTTGCCCGAGCTAAAGCAGATAATAAACAACAAAGGCAGAATTTGAACCCATTTCCTCTGACTTGGTTAGAGTCAGTCAATGCTTAATTATGAACATATATTTAAATCTATAAGGAACTTTAAAGGCCATTGAACCCAAAAATGAGATTATTTTTATTAAGAAAATTTAAGTCCAGTGAGATTGAATTATGTGTTCAATGTTGCATAGGTATCAGAAGACAAGCTGGGAAGGAGCCTTAGAGGTTAACTGTTTCAACAACTTCATTTTACAGATAAGGAAACCAAGTCAGTAACTTTCAATTACTAATGAACTTGGTTATTAAAAATAATGCTAATAAGTAAAATCATTGCATGTAATTTCTTTAGGACAAGAAAAATATCAACTTTAGATTAGGAAACAAGACAGAGTTCTTACAATTGTCTCCTTTTCTGTGACTCCCCACATCATCATGGAAATGTATCCTTCATATTATTTAAAGGTAGCAGGTCAAAGTGAGCTTTGCTAAATCAATCCATCAATAAATCATTTAAATTATTTTTTTTCTCCAACCGTGTCCCCCATTTATCCAAGGGAATAGATTAATTCTCTCATTCTGCGTCTCCCTCTTTCCTCTCAATCTATTCTCTGTATGTTTTTCTCTGTCTCTTCCTCTCTCCTCTTCTCTCTCTCTCTCCCTCTCTCTTTCTCCCTCTCTCTTTCCCTTCATTCCTGCCTCCACTGCTCCATTTTCCTTCTCTCCTTCCCTCTCCTCTATTTATAAATAATGCTGTCCCTTGGGTTTTCTTTGCTTTTCAGAACATGACAGTTCATCAATGCTTCTCACATGGTTTTTTTTTCTTTCCTTTTTCCCCAGAGATGATTTTCACTAACCTTTTATTGGAAGTGAAGCTTCATGGATTTTTAGCTATCAAGATATTCCATATTAAATGAATCTTGTGACCCACTCTGAAGTCACCAAGATATCACTTCTGACTTTGTCTTTCAGTCATAAACATTAGAATAGAATATGTGAGTTCTGGATTCACAGAAAGGAATGAGGGATAAAGGTTCTGAGATAATGATGGAAGAAGAGTGAGAAAAGATTATTAGTGAATAACCAAGTAAAATTGTGAACTAGGACATTTTAGAAGTGCCAAATATTTTGGTATGAAAATCCATATTCAATTTCTGTATCTATGATTCATATGTTTAAGAATGATCTCAATTAACCAATACCTGAAATTTAATTCTCTACAATTATCTGACCGTAGCAATTTGAAGTCAGATTGTTCTTTTAACTTAATCCTCCAGGAATTATGTTCACTCTTAACTTCATATTGTTGCTCAGACTATTCCCTTCTGTTAGATTTAAATATGATGTCCTCATTCTTTAATGCCTTCTCATTTTGGAAAATTTTCTACCAATTGACATTATGCAATGTTTGCTTTACCATTACACCACAATATTATTCGTGGGCTATATTGAAATATGCACATAACATTCAGTTGAATAAAATGAAAAAAAATCTCTCCTTTCAATAGTATGTCCCAAAAATCATGTGATTTTTTTACAAGATTCCTTGGTGATGGAATAACAGGAAAAATTGTTTGACAACCCTGTAGTTATCAATATCTTCATTTGCTGATCTCTTTCTCTTGAGATCTGTCTGTGTTTCTAAATGTCTGTTTCTCTGTCTATGTCTCTTTGTGTCTGTGTCTTTCTGTCTCTTTGTCTGTCTCTCCATCTCCCTCTCTCATCCTCTCTCCTTCCCTCCTCCTTTCTCTGTCTCTCTCTGTCTCTGTATCTATCTCTCTTCCTCTCTTTTTCTTTCTCTCTCTCTGTCTCTCTCTTTCTCTCTGTTTCTCTCTCTTTCACACACATACATCTTCATATCAATAGTAACCTTCATGATAACATATGGAAGCAATTCATAGAACCACACAATCTCTGTAGAATAAAAATTGCAAGTGGCCCTAAGACCAAGAGAGCTGACATAAGGTGGCCATAAATAGGCTACAACCTATTGATCATAATTTGCATGCAAAAGGTGGCATAAAATTTGTTGTTCAGGAAATCATTATTAAAGGAGGCGTCTGTCAAGTAGTAAAAGTGATAAGTAGCACATGGAAAGCCCAAGTCCCACAAAGATGCCCATGGAATGTTGGAAGATCTCCAATAAATGGATTAGAACTTCTGTGGGGGACACAAAGAATCACCTCACAGTATTAGAAGATGCAGATGGATAATGAGCTATAGCTGCATTAAGGAAATCATAAAGCCACTGTTTTGGAGAGCGTTAAAATTGAACTAGAAATGTATGATTCATAAGATAAAAAGCAGAAGAATGAATTTTAGTCACTGGACAGTATATTCAAGGCATTTCAGAGGGGAAGAACATTTAGGGAAAATTTAGTGAAGAAACACCTTGATGCCTCAAAGAATATTTTAATTCAACTTTCCCTAATCAATCAATCAATAAGTGTTTGTTATGCAATTATTACTTACTATGTTTTATATTAATACAAAGTCAAAAAAGAATAACTACCCATTTATTATTGAAGAGACAATATGTACATATAGAAATATAAGCATTATACATGTATCCATAATAAATGCAAAAAAGAATATATTGAAATGCAAATAATTCAATGAAACAAGAAGTTAAATTCAATTTATATTTCTTAAATAATTTTGGGGGAGGGAATTTTGCTAGGTACTGGTGATAGAAGAAAAAAGTATTCTAAAATCCCTTGCTCCTACTCTCTTCTAAGAATATGGTATGTTTATAATAAGTAAATAGGAAATTATTTGAAATAGAAAGAGTTTTAAAAACTAGGCATATTATAAGTCTTTCCATAGGAAATATGGTTTGATCCCTGAAGGTAGAAAAAAGATCAGTGATAAGAACAAGTTCATATCAGGTATGAATAAATTGACAGCATTCCAAAGGAATGGCATTGGGAAACAGATGCTGAGTTTGGAGTATAATACAGTAGTTCAATTTGGAACTGAACAAACCATTATACTTATATAATGTGATATAAGTCTAGAAAGGTAGACTGGATTCAGCTTGCACGTATCTTTCAGACTAAAGAGACTGAGGATGTTCATTCTGTTTGTATTTGTATTTTTTCTTTCTCGAGAGAATAAAAAAATCAATGGCATTTTTAAGGGGTAGAATAGATTAACATGATCAGATCCTCTACCTAACTTAGAAACTTGACAGTGGTTTGGATAATGGTTAGAAAGGGGAGTGAACCTGAAACTATGCAATAAAATGGAAATCTATTCCTATAATTTAGCAGAGAGGTTGAAAGAATGGAAAAATAAATGACAAACCACTCCAATAACTTTGTCAAAAAATCCCATGGACAGTATGGTCCGTGGGTCGGTTACATTAGCTTATCAGGCTGTTCCATTTGTTCATGACTCAAACAAGATCAAGAATCCGACTCCAGATCTTTTCTTTTATTTCCTGGTCTGATTTATTAGAATTGTAGATGGAAGGGTATTCATATCCTGTATTAGTTTCAGGGCCCATCAGCCACATTTCAAGAAGTGCTCTAGCCATTCCTTCTGTAACCTCTGAAGTAGGGCCCCAGAAGGGACATTCTCTTACCCAGTACTTTATGCCTAAGGATCCACAGAAGCCTGGCTTTTCCTGTCTACTTAACCAAATTTAGCAGAAATTTTAGGTGAGAAGTGCCTTTGACATTGTTTTTGTCCTTTGATAAAAATTTATGATCATACCTAGATAGCTGCTTCTGTTCCCCTTCCGATAGCAGTATTCTTTTTATATTGATTTGGACTTGGTTTTAAAAAGCAGACATACTCTAATCAAGTGGGATATTTCAACCTCACCATGTCTATTCTAATTTAAATCGTGTTCTTTTTGTAGCTTCATTAACCCATATCCTTCACCTGATTGAAAGCTACATTTTCTTTCTGAATGTGATTTGCTATTTTCTATTGTATCCTTGGATCTTGATTTAATATTTCTTTTTCTATCCATAATTTCCTTCCTTTTCAAATCTCACAGAGTTTCTGCGGCCTATCTTCACCCTTTCTTATTTTTCTCAACCTGCTCCCAACAGTACAAATCCTTTTTTGTACTCCAATGAACAATGTTCTCTATTCCACCTATAACCTTTTTTTAAAAAAATTAAACGATTTTCTCCCTTTTGTCCCAAATAAAACTCATATCTCAACTCTTATATCCCTGCTTAAATATTATCTTAAGGATTTTTACAATGATTAGTTGAGTGACTTAACATGTTTTAAAGACTCTTCCTCATTCTCTTCAATAGTCATATTAAAAAAAAAAGAAAAATCAATCAATTTCCTTTTTGCCAATTATAATACAATGTTGGCCCCCATACCTTTTCATCTTTTCTCATCATAAGGGTAAAGGACAATGTAAGCAGAGAGACTTTCCAAAGATATATCTATTTTTTAAACCTAAAAAGTTCTGGCTATCATTCACTGATATCACCATCATAGCCCATTATATTAATTAAAACTCATCTTTTTCCTGGAGGCATATAGTAATTCTTTCATTCTGTACTGCTGAATGTTCTGTTCTCTCACCCTTATCTGGATCCACATGTACATAGTTGGAAAATATGATCAAGAATAAAATCCTATTTTTGCTCTCATGCTTCAAGGTACTTGGTAAAAAATTTCCTCAAGCTGAGGTTTATTAGTAGTACTTTCCACCACAGAGAATACTTAACTTTACTAAGTGCTTTTGCTTCTATGATCTAATTTGATTATTAGAACAACAATGTGAAGTAGTTCCCACACTTTTTATGCCAATTTTATACCTGAGGACAATGAGACTTGGAAAATTCAAATTACATGCCCAAGAAAGTTTTCATGGTTTTTGACGATAGAATCAAAAGAATTCAACTTTAATCCTTCTATCTCCAAATCAGATAATTCCGGAAAGTTTCAGCAGACAGAGCCAATATGACAAAAATAATGTGGGGACTTGCCTCAATTCTCCTCTCAAAACCTTTCAAATACCTTTCAATAAAGACACTAAACAAATTCTGGAAGGGCAGAACCTACAAAAAATATAATGAATTTTTCCAACCCAAGACAATTTAGAAAGTTGACAAAATCTTTGTAGATGATATAATTTACTTAGAGAATCCTAGAAAACCTTCCAAAAGCCTACTGGAAACAATTCACAGCTTTAGCAAAGTTGTAAAATATAAAAATAAACCCACAAAAATCATCAGCATTTTTATATATCACTGACAAAGCCCATCAACAAGAGATAGAGAAATTCCACTTAAAATTACTGTAAACAAAATAAAACACTTGGGGTTCTGTCTACCTGCCAAGATAAACCCAAGAACTTTATGAACACAATTACAAATCATTTTTCACACAAACAAAATCAGATCTAAATAACTGGGAAAATGTCAATTGTTCATGGCTAGGCCAATCTAATATAATAAAAATGACAATTCTGCCTAAAGTGGTCTACTTATTTAGTGCCATACCAATCAAACTGCAAAAATATTATTTTACAGGATTAGAAAAAATAATAACAAAATGAATCTGCAAAAACAAAAGGTAAAGAATTTCAAGGGAATTAATGAAAAAAAAATACAAAGAATGGTGGCTTAGCAGTACCAAATCTAAAACCACATTATAAAGCAGCAGTAATAAAAACCATTTGGTACTGGCTAGGAAATAGGGTGTTAGATCAGTGGAATAGATTAGATAAACATGATACAATAATCAAAGCCTGTAGCAATCTAGTTTTTGATAAACCCTCAAAATCTAACTTCTGGAATAAGAACTCATCTGACAAAAATTGCTGGGAAAATTGTCAAATAATGTCAGAAACTCTGCATAGACCTATATCTCACATCCCATACCAAAATAAGGTCAAAATGGGCACATAATTTGGGCATAAACAGTGATATCATAAAAAAATTAGGAGAATAAATAATAATTCATCTATCAAATCTTTGGAGAAGGGAGAAATTTATAACCAAAGAAGAACTAGAGGACATTAAGAAAAACAAAATGGACAAGTTTAATTATATTAAATTAAAATTTTTTACACAGACAAAACCAACAGAAAGTTGACAGAAAAGCAAGTTCTATTGCACCAGGGAGAGAGAGGAATTTAGTCCAGTTCAGGCCTGGTCAGCATAGCCTGGACACAGCAAACAAGGAGCAGGATTCAGGGAGACAGAATCGGTGGCAACGATGGCAGTCCCCAGTCCCCTTAGTCCATAGACAGTCAGAAAGAGATATACAGGGTTCCCTTTGCTGACAACACAGATGAGACTCTATTTCATTGCTTCAACTTGGATCTGATTTCCACAGTTACGACATTAAAAGAAACATGAAATTCTGGAAAGCAAGAGAGATAGGATTACAAATAAGAATCACTTATGTGAAATTAAGCATAATAAATCAAGGAAAGAGTCATTCAATGAAATAAAAGGATCCCAAGCTTTCATAAGGAGAAGACCAAAACTAAACCAAAAACTTGACCTCTAATATCAAGACTCAAGAGAAGGAAAAAAATGGGGAAAGATAAAATGGGATTGAATAGAGCTAATTTTTTTTATACTCCTATATCAAAAGTTGATGCTTATAATTAAAAAAAATCATATCACTAATAGTATAGTCAGAAGGAATATACATAAGCTATAAAGTGAATTTGAGGGAATGATATTAATTTACTAATTAATTATATATGTTTTTTGCTTCAGCTAAAGGATGATAGATTCTATACTACCCCTTTACCTTTACTCTTTGTATCTTTCTCCTTCAAGTGTGCTTCTTGTAAACAATATATTATGTTTGGATTTTTTTTTGGCTACTTGTCTTTTGTTTGTTTCTTCAGTTAAAAAAAGTCAGTTGAGCATAAAGTCAGGGATTTATTCAGTATTAAGCAAGGGTTTTCCTTAAGCAGAGTAAATAATTAAGGAATTCTTTTATTTCTAAGCAATAAGATTTTGGATCTCTTAAATGTTTTCTTGTCTTTTTGTCTCTGTGTGTCTACAAATATATACCTAGACATTAGTCTTATTTACTCTGAATAGGTAAGAGTAAAAGAAAAACTTAAAGATATATTGATATGTATTTATATGTGAATATACACATCTATGTGTTATACACATGTGTGTTTATGTAGATTGGATTTTTTTTACTAGATAAAAGAAACTATTCCTTGCCTCAAATGTCACCGAACCTTAATTCTTCAGTAGATATTGCCTTATCAAAATGTGACCTATTAAAGATCTTAGCTTTAAAAAATCAAAGGCTCCCATTGCTTCCAGGGTCATCTCTAGTCATCTTGATTTATATCTTGTCATTAGACCCTGATGGCTCTGGAGAAGCAAGTAAGACTGATTCTTTTCAAATCTCACTTAAATCCAACTCACTTGCATGTCATAGCATCACATCCCAATGTCATGGTCCTCTTCAAGAACTAAGAACAAACAAAAAAGCAAGTAGCTATCTATGAAAGTGTGTTATATATTCCTTGTTTTTTGAATCTCCAAAACTTTGTATTAAGACATAACTATGATTCTCTTCCAAACACACTGAACTGTTTTAAGATTGTGCCATATTGACTGTTGGTATTCCTGGATGGCACAGGAAAACATTGAAAAAATAATCTTCATGCATCTCTAGGGAACCAAAACAGTTAGCTACTATGGACTGAGGACATGAACATTGGCTAAAAATGTGCTCCTGCTTATAGGGTGAAGATGGGAAATTTTTCAAACAAGGAGAAAGGTAATGGGGAATCACTTTGCTAAATTAATACAAACACAAATATAAATCACATGGAAGATGCTAAGGAGATTGTTTCTAGGAGAATCATGACATGAAAGGGAAATATCTCTGAGAGACTGTGGGATGTTCACAGACCTTCTATATCTGCTTCCTGTCAACTAATCATGAATGAAGGAGCATCTAATTTTGACTTACGTTGTGGACATTTGAAAAAGCATTTTGATATCAATCATCCCTTCTTCACCTCTATTCTTTTGGTTTAATTCAAATGACTCTACTCCTAATATTTGGTGGAAAATCATGTGCCCCAGTTGAGGCAATATGATGATAAGAAAGAAACTTTAAACTATGGCTTTTATGTTTGCTCTATCCATTCTAGGTGAAAGGACTCCAACTTGGGTACATCCTAAAGTTCAGGAAAGCAAGCCACAGAAATCCAGGAGTTGGAATCCAGGCTGGATTTTGCAGCCAGCACACTATCAATGCCTCTGGGAGTAAAGAGTGATTTTCAGAAGTGCTTTTTTGGACCCTAGCCCAGCTAAAATACTAACCAAGAAGTCACGCTTCATCTGGACATAAACTTTGTTGGGATTAATGCTATAGCAACTGAGTTAAATAATATGCCGTATTCCCCCTGCTCACTGAGCACAAAATGATATAGGTGAGATTATGTTCTTAAACTATTGTTATTTGTTATTTAGTTGTTTTTCAGTCATGTCCAAATTTTATGGTCCCTTTTAGGGTTTTCTTGGCAAAGATGCATATCCTTCTCCAGCTCATTTTACAAATTAGAAAAAGCAGGAAACAGAGAGTCAATGTTAAGTGACTTGTCCAGGTACTATATGCTTAAGGTCAGATTTGCACTTGAGATTTTATGGACTCCAGACCCAGCACTCCACCCACTATACTCCCTAATTGCTCCCTTGAAATGTTGAAAGAAAGGTTTTTACTTTGTTCTTATTATACTAGGAAATCAAATAGTTATTTATTTAAAAAAAAAAAAAACTGATGTGAATGGAATCACGGTGGTTGGTCCACCACATATCCTTGGAAGGTAGTGCAGCCAGTGGGTACCCAAGCCAAGAACTAGTAGAGGAGAGATACTCCAATTCTACAAAGTGCTCCTGGGGGCCTTGAGCAATAATAGAGCATGTCAACTGTATTTTGTTGTATTCAGTTTCCTTGTAGTGAAATCTCTCTTTTCTTTTCCCAGCTCACAACATAGAAGACACATTTAAAAAAAAATTCATTTCTTTTCCTTGTTGCATTTAATCAAACTTTCCACGAGGAGCATTATTTGGACCTCATTTTCCTTGGAGGATGCAATACCAGTTCTTGTATACCAAAAAAAAAAAAAAAAACAAAACAAAAAAACCCTAAAGATTCTTTTATAGAACCTGTGGGGAAACCTGCAATGACTATGTTTTCATTTTCATTTTGCTTGGGGAGTGCACACATCTATAACACATTTTTCTTCCTCGGGGCTTTTTCATGAGAAATCTACACTATGCCCCCAGTGAATTAAGAAAACATTAGTCCCATTTTACAAATAAAGAAACAAACATATTAATGAGGTGATCTATTCTCTCTTACATATGTAACTTTAAAGCTTAACACAGAACACATTGGAGAAATTGTCACTCTTTTGTGGTTTCATTAACTCCCAGAAGCTTAACCTTGGGGGTCCTTGAGGGATAAGACTGTTTCATTTTTATCTTTGTATTGTTACATCTAGCACAGTATCTTTTACATCATAATAGCTGAATACATCATCATTGAATTCAGTTAAGTCATTCCAA
The DNA here is from genome assembly GCF_016432865.1 of Antechinus flavipes. Classification (NCBI taxonomy): domain Eukaryota; kingdom Metazoa; phylum Chordata; class Mammalia; order Dasyuromorphia; family Dasyuridae; genus Antechinus; species Antechinus flavipes. Next base: position 233,783,040 of record NC_067403.1, read on the forward strand.
TCCAAGTCTTGCTTGAACAGGAATTATTTATAAACATTTATTAAGCACCAACTTATATGAGAGGTGCTAGGGATACATGAATAAAAATGAGATATTCCTGTTTTTAAGGAGCTCACATTACCTTGCATACATGTTCATGTGCATCTATACATATGTGTGTATGTGCACATAAATTTATTGCATAGATACACATTCTACTAGTTGCTGTTCACTTTTTTGTTTTTCAAGAGCACACAAAGGATTTAATTGTGAGTGAATTGGATTGAAGAGAGGTAGAGTTGCACAAAATTGTTAACCTCACTCTCTCTTCTAGAGTCAATGAAATCTAATGACATGAGTCAAGAAGAGCAATGATGGCCCAGGATGTAGTGAATAATATTGGCCATTTTAATATCTGACCAAGCTCTAAGAATGCCATAGCACCTGCTTCAGCTGCCTCCTGGCCATTGAAAGAAATTGTCCTCATGCACTCATTTCACTTGGGGCCAGGGAAATCTTCACAAATTTGGGGGAGACATCCCCTTAACTCACCAACAGGATTGAGACCTGTCAGTTCTCCTGGTTTAGCCAACCTGCCCAGATGAATTCACAAGGGTGAGTTGCTGCACATTCTACAGCTCCTTGGAGCCTCAGATGAGAGTTGGGTGACATATTCCAAAAGCAGCTGGAAATTTATTTTCTGCTGGAAAACCTGATAAATCCCATACTCAACATATGAACAAAATAAATACAAGGGAAATTTGAGGGAGAAAGCAGGAGCATCTGAGAGCCAGAGACTGATTTCTAAATGGTTATTTGTCTAAGGTGGCACCTGAGCTAAGTTTTTAAGAAAACTTGGGATTCCAAGAGGCAGAAGTGAGGTGAACACAAATTACAGATGTAGGAAATTTGTTTTGTTCTGTTTCATCTTGTTAAAATCATCGCAAATCTAAATAAGCACTCATTTCTCCTTTCCTTACACCTGAGCAGAAGTCTAATCTCTCATCCATATGTGGGTCCTTCAAACACTTTGAAGACACTCTCACGTGTCACCCAGCTCTCTCCAATTTTTTTTTCTACTACACATAAAACATCCTTAACTCTTTCAATTATTCTTCGAATGGGAAGATGACAGGGCTTTTCCCCATTTTAGCTACATGAGCCCAAGCACATTTCTCTGTCTCCCTCTCCCGCTCCCTTTCCTCACCTCTCCTTTTTCTCTCCTCCTTTCTTCTTTCTCCTCCTCTTCCCTCTCCTCCTCTTCCCCCTCTCCTTCCCCCTCCCTTCTTCCCTCCATCCCTCTTTCTTTCTCTCTTTTTTCTCTCTCTCTCTCATTCTCTTTGCATTTATATGGAAGATATCATACATTCAGCTTTAAAATCGGAACATGATTTTTAAAATGGATTATAAATTGACTGTGTGGGTGATTATCTTGAAGTTTTGTGACTGATGTAGCATTGGCAGCCTGCCTGATGTTTCCTTTAGCATCAGCAGGCTATGATTTTTTTTCTTTGCTGTAACCATTTATAAGAAAAAAGATACCTCATTACAGGATTTCTACAAAAACACACTCACATATGTCCTTGGGGGAGAGGGGCTACCAACTTCAAAGTGCTGAAAGCAAGTCATCACTCAAGTTCCCAACTGGATTTGTGCCATGAATTTTTAATTCACCAGAAAGAAAAAGATTCACCGATGCATAGAAATTTTGATATTACAAATTTGAAAGCATAAGTCACCCATTACTAATGCAGTTACAATTGCTAAATGGCTTCATTCTTTCAAGGAAGAGAGCCCTAAATCCTTGACCTTCTTATTGTCATGCATACTCAGAGAACAACAGTGACCAAATCACAATAAAAATTAGATAAAATACATTTTGTCCACATCACATTACATTAGTAACTTAGATGGAAATCACTGAGAGTGTTCCACATAAGCATTTCTAGTATAATAATTCTAGTAGTGCCTACATGATCAGAGATACTGATAACTCAATAAAGTAAGAGAGAACACTGAGTCCCCTATAGCAGCAAATAGAAATTCTCCAGTCTTTGGAAATTAGTTAGATACATAATAAATCCAGAAACTTTCCCTTCCAATTTTTTTTTAACAATCATCTAGTTGCTTGTTTTAAAGTAAGGACAATAAGTTAATTACTGGACAAAGAAGATGATTTAAACCAAATACATTATGTATATTCCTTAAAAACAAACAAAACTGTAACCAAAAAAAAAAAAACCTAGCAAAAAGTTTGCTCAACATCTGAATTTGCAAATAGATTTTCAACAATTGAGAAATTGATAAACACAATGTGATCCATTATTGTAATGGAATAGTGCCATCTCCATGCTACTAAATATATATATTATTAATATATATATATATATATATATATCAATGTAAAGTAAAATGAACAGAATCAAGTAGGAGCGGAGGGAAAAATATGCCCAATGACTACATCTGTGTAAATGGAAAGAACAACAATAAACTTAAGAAGAGTCTAATGTATTTATAATGAGCAAATCTGGTAATAGATGATTTGGAGAAAATGTGTCTCCCTCTATTTCCTCCTAACTTGAGGGATATGAGAGAGTGGAACATTGTAAGACTATCAGTTTGTATTAGTATGTTATTTACTTTTACTGACCTGTTTTTCTTCTTTTTGTTTTTAAATTTCTATTATATGGACACTAAAGGGGAAGATGAATGTAGATGTGTGAATGTATATATACCTACACATATGTAGTGAAATGAAGAAACAAAAGATTTCAAAAAAATTAGAGTTATCATCAGCATCATTATTAATTAGCATTATATTTAAATGCCATTATAAAAGATATCTAGTATCTGGAAAATTAGAGTTAAATTATTGGCAGCCTACTCTATACTTAAAAGAACTAACTCCAAATTTAAAAAAAAAAGGTTGTTTTTTTTCTTTCCTCTGATCAAAGAGATTGAATGAATACTCTTAGGAACAGGGGTTGGAACTTTGATTTCATTTATACAGGAAACTCTCAAGTGACTTGATATGGGACTTTCTCTTGCTTTTTAATTTATATCTTTAGAAGGCTGACTAGAGCAAGGGAAGTCAAGTTATCTGCTGAGGGTCACACAGCCATTGTGTATCAGAAGTAGGAGCTAATCATCTCACCCTTTTCTCCAACCACCAAGTCAGAAAGGACAACTCTCCTAACCTCAAACTGTACTGTCACTAGAAAGTTGCTAAGATAAGTGAGCCACTATGATTTATTTCCTGTCTTAAAAAGCAAATATATGATACTCTAAGGCCATTAGATAAATATTTATCAACCCTTAGCCAGACTCCCTAAGGATTTTTCTCTCCATAAGACAACTTTCATTATAACCTCAGGGATTTGGGTTTTGTTTGGACAGAATAATGAGTTAAGATAGGCACAGAACTTTGACCAGATATCTCTTTTATTCTGTTACCTCAGGGAAATCCACCTAAGATGTGGTGGACTTTCCCTTATAGGAGCCACTCAAGAAAGGTTTGGTTGATCATTTTTCGAGAATTTTATAGCAGGAAATATCTGTTCTAGCATAGATTGAATGTGATGTTCACCGAGATCCTTCTCATCTGGTAGATCCCATCACATTAATAGACCAAGCCAAAGAAAAGAATAAGACAGAAGCAAATTACAAATGACATATGTTGTTTGTTCATTCACCTGTTTGTTTAAACCATGTTTGTAATTTCGTTAATATTGGCAAATCCAAAAAAGGAAACTCCCTTTGCTATGAAGACTGGATTTTACTCTGAAAGCTCTAGTTCTAAATGAATTGCCATTATTTTTTATTATGGTCTTACCACTAGTTGTAACTTTCTCTCCCACAAGAGACTGTCTTTTCCTCTCTTCTAGCTTCTTTCTTCACATTATCTCAAGTGGTGATATTTTCACCAACTTCTGAACTTCTGAAAAGTTTCAATTATTTCTGAGAGGTTCAATTATCATCTCTGTGAAGATAATGTCCAGGTAGATATACATTTATAGCCTTAATCTAGTTCTTGAACTTCAGACCCAGATCATAAAATGACTTTGTATATCTCAACTTGCATAGGCCAAGGATATTTAAAATACAACATTCATTAGATCAAATTCATCTTTCCCCAAAATATCCTCCCTGCTTCTGATCTTTCCTATATACTTTAGGTAACATCAGTTATTCTTTCAGTGATCCATGCTACTAAATATCTTCCATTTGTCACTCATAATTATGCCACATTATCAAACACATATCCAATCTTGTTGCTTCTGTCTTCAAAATATCTGATTTGGCATTATTTATTATATTTATTATTTATTATAGCCCTTGCTCATTTAATCCAATTCACTTGTATGTCATGACATAATGAATGAAAGAATTCAAGAAGGAGAAACAAAAATCCATATGACCAAAACTTTCATTCTAACTCTCATCATTTCTCATTTAGATAATTGCAATACTCTTCTAATTGGTCTCCCAAGCTCGTTTCTCCTCCCTACAATCTATATTCCACTTAATTATCAGAATGGTATTTCTAAAGTATAGGTCTATCCATGTTATTACTCATTCCTGCTCAAAAAACTCCTAATACTATTAACTGCAGTATCAAATAGAAAGTTATCTTATTGTCATTCAAAACTATTCAATATCTGTTTCCTACATTTCTAGTCTTTTTTATAATTTTCCCTATATCACATTTCTGGAATAAATTTTTCCTTGCCTCTACCACTTGATTTTTCTTATTTAATCCAAAATTAAGCGCTCTCTCTCTCCCCCCCCCCCCTTCTCTCTCTATATATATATATATATACATATATTATTATTATTATTATTATTTTTGGTTAAAAATAACTACTTGTTCTTCCCTTCAAGTAGTCTTCCTTTCATCTTTCTCCATGTTTTCTCATCTCTATCTCTGTCTCTGTCGCTCTCTTTCTCTGTCTGTCTCTCTGAAAAAAATTAATATCATAAAATATACAAAACACCTTTTTAATAATAAAAAGACAAATAGGAAAACCAAGACAGTATCTATTCTCAAGAACTTACATTCTCATAGAAAGTAAAGACCTTACACATGGAAAATTTCAGTGGTAAGTTACATGAGAAAGTCCCACAATCCTTGTCATTCAAGGGCAAAATGGAAAATAGTCCATCTTTGATATCATTTCCAATGATAAAATCATATTTTATCATGTAGAATCATTTGGCAAAGCCATGAACTTTGGTGAAAAGAATTTTATCTCCTTGTTCATCAGTAATTATTGCTGTAGTACCTATAAGAAACAAGTTGCAGATTCCATCAGTATCTCTCTATCTCTATCTCTAAATATATAGAGATGGAGTTATATAGATTGATAGATTTTATATATCTATCTATAGATAGATAGATAGGTTATATATATATATATATATATATATATATATATAAATGCACGAATGTATATCTGTATGCATGCATCTAAATATTACATGTTATATGTGAGTTTCTTGAAGGCAAGGACTTCCTCCCCTCCCACCTCCCTGCAATGTCTTCCCTTATATCCTCAATGACTTAGCACAGTGCTAGACATACTGTAAATACTTTTGAAATATTTTGGATTTGTGTTGTTTGCTCTTTTAGAACAGAAGTTCCTTGCTGGCAAAAATTGTTTCATTTTTGTCTTTATGCACTGTATTTAGCACCCTATCTGGTGCATGGCAGATTTCTAATAAGTGAAGAAAATAATAAGCAGAACATTTAGGGTAGTAAAATTTAATATTGATGCCCAAATGTCTTTTTTTAATTTTTTCTCAAAAAAAGAAACATTAAACTTCATCAGTGACTTCAGTGAAATAAAATCCAACAATTATTTCACAAAGGAAAGGGGACAGGGGATATATTCTCTACTAAACACAAATGCTACTTGTGTCCACTCCACAATATTAACCATTTTTGTTTGATAGTGCTTCAAGATGTCAAAAAAATACTTTAGGGAAAATAATATTTGATATACCAAGAGAGTTTTCATCAGATTTCATCCTTGTTTATTTGACAGGTGGTATCTATGATAAGAGAATTATATATATATATATATATATATATATATATATACATACATGCATATGTATATGTACATATATATTTATATATATACACATATATATGAATGAAACTGGGTAGCAGAATTATTAATCTGTCAGTGAACATTTGTGATTTCCTAATAAGCCTCCCCTCCCCTATTTTTGAGTTTGTTTTTTCTCATAAATATACTGTGGCTGAAACATTTGCTACCTATTCCTAACAAATGGCAGGATGATGCTGCTTAGACACTTATGTTCTATATTTAATTTTGGTTCACTTTGGATTGTTGTTGTGCTAAACACATCTTTTATTCCACACTCCTTATTCATGACTAAGTGCTTATTTTCAAAACACAGGCATTCAGGGTAGAATTTCTGGAACAATGACTCGACCATTTTATTCAAGTCACTGCTCATCAATTCCTGCTTAATGGATGGAAGAAATATAGAAAAAGGCAACACAGTAATATACCCAAGGTTAATGGCGACCAGTAAATTTGAGCTTGTCATACGATAACTGCTTGGAATAGAATCACAAAAACAAAAAATAAAAGTAATGGGATGTTAACTGTGTTGTCAATTGGAGAAGGTAGAGCATTCAGGGCTTCCCAAAGGATAAAAATAATGTTTTTTTTTCTTTCCCCCATTTCCACAGATGTTCCATTCCATCCTGAAAAGATTTGGTGGAAAAAATCTCAATCTTTTTACTAAACATCTGTCCAAACCAAACTTATTGGAAGTTCTGAATGAGTCACTGATATGATACAACTTAATAGCTGATATTTGTCTAAGATTTTTAAAACATTTTCTCATTTAATATCTCTGACGAAGACACTATAGATATTTTAGATTAAATATAATTTCATTGATATAAGGAATTGTTATCAGTAAATTCTCTCAATAGAGAGAAATTTAGTCTTTTGATTCTTATTAAAATTAAAGCCAAAACTATACAAAAACCATTGATTCAGATGCCTACTGAAGAGAGTAATGTACAAGTTTCTGTGGGACATTCTTGATAAAAGTCTGAGAAAGGATATTCTCCACCTGTATAATTCTCATGGTCCTCACTTACCTCATTGAAAAACACATAACTGCTTGCCCCAATTAGAATATCCTGGTAAAGTATTTTCTATTCTCTTTTTTTGCCCATTTTATTTCTTACTCTGCTTTACAAGAGATAAATTAGTCCTTGGATGTATAAGATTTTGTCTTGTCCCCTTCCAGGGGTGAAGATGTACCATCCTGTTTCCTTTATCACTTACTCCATGTTTCCACCATCATGTATGTCTTAAAAGTGAGATTTCCCTTGTGGGAGTTTAACACAATAATAAGAGTCCAGTGCTTTAAATATTCCCCTCTACATATTATGTGATCCAGTGGTTCTGACCTCCTTACTGTTGTTCATCCCAAATTATGCTCCATGCCCAATTTCAAATCTTCTCCTTGTTTCCCCAATTCCATGTCTGAAATATTGTCCTTCATTATTTCTTGTCTCCTAGATTCCCTGGCTTTCATCAAGTATCAGCTCAAGTCTCACATCCAAGAAGACTTTCCCAGTCATCTATCATCTTTGTGTCCTCCCTTTTTGACTACTCCAATTTAGCTTGTTTATATGTTCTAGATATGCTATCTCCCCATAAGATTGTGTGATCCTTGAAATTTAGCAGTGTATGGTGTGTATGTGTCTTTGGGAGGAAGTTTTATTTATATCCCCAGTGCTTAACAACACAGAGTCACCATACAACAAACACTTGATATATACAAGCTGAGGGACTGAAAAATTAATACTATTCTTCTGGGAAATCTGTAAATCTACAAACTACTGAATAATATTGAGAGGTCATCCTTGGAGAAAGAAAAAGAAATGATGCCAGAATAAAAAAAAAAGTATGATGATAAGAAGAATAACAAACTTTAATTTTCAATTTTTACTTTGCTGATAAGCATGAAGCTCCCATTATTTCTGTGTTTGGAATCCAACCGCTATATAATTTAACAACATTTGATGATTGTCATTCAATGCAGATCATTAAGTAAATAATGACTGTCACTTGTATTTCAAGTAAAGTAGATACTGTCATGCTGAATAAAGCTGGGAGCTGATGAAAGGGAGAAAAAAATAGAATTACCCTTTATCTGAACTCTGATCCACGTATTTAGAAGAAAAGGAAAACAAGGGAGAATTTTCTCTCTGTTAATGTACATGTGATTGGTAGGGGAAATAAGGAACAAGTGAAGATAAGGAGACAGTTAAAAGGAACAGTCACTTGTTCAACCTCCGCCTCCTCCTCACTGCAGGTTGAAGGGAGAATATGATCACTACTCTCTGAATCCATATTTATTGAATATATTCACATACATATTCTAGAGCAGCTGTACAGATCTCACAGGTTTATATTAGTGATACGAAGATGATTGAACATTTGGAAAACTAGAATCATAATAAGCTATATTGATAATCAAAATAATATAAAACATTATCTTCTTAGATATAGAATTAAACATATTACATTGATGTTTGTTCTTTATTCTCTTCCTCTGGAAAGAAATGAAAGTAGCTTCAGTGAAGTATCAAGATACAAAATACATAAATCATTAAAAATCTATGGCCTTTAATGATTGAATGGATCTATGATCTCTTCATTTGGGGAGCTTTCTTTTATGATGGTAGATTGCAACAGAAACATTCCTGCCCATCCTCTGTAACTTCTTTTCCTGTTTTCCCTAAAATTTATCTACCCTACATGCTGGATACTTTCCTCATTTCCAACATTACAAAGTTGTCAGTGAGTACTTTGATTGGTCACTTGTAATTTCTTACTCTCAACATGTGACCAGATCATTTTCTTTTCTTGAAACACAATGTTTTGATTCTCTCCTTGAATTCTATTCTTCAGAGTTACTTTAATTATTTGTTGAAACTTTCTCGCACCTATCATATCCCTCTATATTTTTCTCTCTAGGTGATAGTCATCTTTAGATTTTCAGAATTAGTGGTTTTGTACATCTTACTGACTTATAGAATACCAGGAAAGTATCAGGATTCAAAAGATGGCTCTTTTCTCTCATGGGAAGTTTTGCACCACTAAGAAAGCTTTGCCATTTCTCTGAAGCATTTCACATTCCTCTATTTCCTCCCCTCCTTTTTAAACTCCCAATTCTTCTCATTTTCCCATCTATAATAACGTTTCTGAACAATTTTGTGACATGAGTCCCTTTGACATTCCAGTATAAATTATGAGTCTTTTCTAAAAATAATTTTTCAAAAACAATGGAAATGAATTATTTTAATGATTTTCTGGTATTTATACAGCACATTTCTTAACATTTGCAAAGCACTTTAAAATTATCATCTCATCTTAACTTCACAACATTTCTCTGAGGAGGAATGTTCTATTGTTCTCCTCATTTTAAACATGAGGAGGATATTGAGTCAGGCAAAAGTTAAATAACTTAGCCAAGATCACACTGCTAATAAATGTCTAAGATATGATCTGAATTCAGGTCTTCCTAGCTCCAGGTCTTGTGATCGACTACTACAACACTTAGCTACTTTTAGTTCATTAGGGAATACTAAATTTCAAATAGAAGTTGACAAAAATTATTTGTGTGTATGTATATAAAACAGACAGGTTAGATAAAAGGATTCAGAGTCCCCAGGGGATCTCTGGATAGCCTTTAGAAGGTCCATGAACTTGGAAGGGAAGAGAAAAAGATAGATAGATAGACAGATAGATAGATAGGTACACATATTCATATGTAGGTATTTATATATGTGTATATATGGATATGTGTATATAGGCATGAATACATATATAAATATACATATGCAGGCATATGTAATTATGAATATTTTATTCTTTTTTCTTCCAATTTTGTTGATACTCTAAAAGCTATCCAGGGATCTCTTGGAACTCCATATACTCTTCAAAATATAATTTCTTTTCAAGATACTTTTTACTTTTGGATAAATTTTCTATCAATTCATACAAATAAAGCTTCAAATTTTGGTTTTATGTATATATGCATATATATACATACATATATATATAAATATAAATGAATCCCATCCTTCTTATGGTAGAGAGGGGGGAAGACAAGCCACATTCCTTTTCAGAAATCACTTCTATATTAAACCTGTATAAAAATTCTATATCTACCATGTCTTAAGGCTTGATACATTGAGCCCAATTTTTATCCACAACTTGGAGTATTTGGAGAATCTCAGCATCTCTAGGGAATCATTCTTTGAAATGGACTTAAATGCTGGATCACCTTGGTCACTATTAAATACCTTTACTTAGCCTCTCTGTCCCTATGAATGTACCTTAGCACAGTGCTTAAAACAGAATATGCAATTAATATATGTTTATTGAATGACAGACTCAAACGATTTTTATTATCAGATGGTAATTGAACAGAATTGTTTGTTTTGTTACATCTTCCAAAGAACAATCCAATAAGAGACACCTTACTATAATCTTTAAATTCAGAAAGCTATATATTATTAATGAGATTCAATAGGAAAAAAAGGGGAAATTTCACTCAAAACAAGTCCAACATATGTCAAGTGAAAGAAATATCCCAAAACACACTTGGTAAAACTACAAAACACACTTTATGGAAATAAATATTTCAGTAATTGGAGAGATATCCAACTTTTCTCAACTAGAACTTGAGAATAAAATAAAAATGATGGAATGAACCAAATAAATTGATAAGTTTATAACTTTACGAATGAAACAAAGACTATTTAGAACTTTATCATAGGATACCAGATTTTAAGCTGTGAAGATCTTTGGAGGCCATTTAGAAGTAATGTGATTCTCTAGTGTCATAACACTTAGGCAGATAATACCAACAGAAGAACACAGGTGGGGGAAAAGGGACTATGGATTTAATGAGAGATCTGGGATCATTAAAAGAAATAAAATTTCCCTAAGATAATCCAGCCTATTAAACTATTTGATTCTGTGTCAATGTCAGTGTACACTTATAGTGCTTATTTTGTTTTTTACTCATTTATCCACTCTGATTTTTCATGGCCCCATAGAGCATATATAGCATGAGAGGCTCTTCTGTCCACTATTTCTTGAGGTCTATCCAAGTTCACATTCCCTGTTTCCAAGATACTATCTATCCATCTTGTCCTCTCCAATCTCCTTTTTTCCTATTGCTCTTAACCTTTCCCAATATCAATTAAGATGAGTGAGCTCAATCAAAATCAATTCTAATAAATCTCATATTCTAGAACATTACATTGTCAAAGTATTTAAGCTTCTGCTTCAATATTTGACCTTCCGCTGTATCTAAAAGAGGAAAAAGGACTCACTTATACAAAAATATTTGAAGCATTTCTTTTTGTAGTGTCAGGGAATTGGAAAATGAATAGGTGTTCATAAATTGGGGAATGGCTGAAAAACTTTTGGTATATGAAATTAATGGAATATTATTGTTTTATAAAAACTGAACAGATTGATTTTAGAAAAGCCTGAAAAGATTTATATGAAGCAAACAGAACCAGGAAAACATTGTACACAGCAATAAGGTGATTGTGTCATACTCAATTATGATAGACTTGATTCTTCTCAGCAATTCAGAGATCCAAAGCAAACCCAATAAACTTTGGATGGAAAATGCCATCTGCATCCAGAGAGAAAACTATGGAGACTGAATGTGGATCAATGAACATTATTTTCAACTTTTTGTTGCTTCTTTTTTTCTTTCTTATAGTTTTTCCTTTTTGCTATTTTTCTCTCTCAATCTAACTCACATGGAAATATGTAAAGAATGAATGTACATGCATAACCTAAAAAACAAATCAAATCAAATAAAAATAATTGATCTTCCAGTGAATATCCTGAATTAAATTTTGTTAAGTATTAACTGATTTGATCTCTTTGCTGTCCAAAGGGCTTTTTAAAAAGTTTTCTCTAGTATTAGTTTCCAAAAATGTGAATTCTATGGTGCCCAGCCTACTTTATAATCCATCTTTCATAGTTGTACATTGCTCCTAAAAAAACTAAAGCAACAATAACAATGCAAAGCTTTGACTATACACATTTTTCTCAGCAAGATGGTGTCTCTGGTTTTTAGTACCTTATTCAGATTTGCCATAGCTTTCCTTCCAAGAAACAAGAATTTGAACCTTGCCTCAGATTCTGACTTAACTGTGTCAGTGCAAGACACTTAAATTTTCTCATTTATAAAATGTAAATACAATTAGCATATGATGTCTTTAATTCATGTCTCTCTTGAAAGAGTTAGAGAAGCATACAATACTTATTTCTAACTAAATCTTTCAAAAGAATTTTCTAGGATTTTGTTACATGTTCAATAGGTATTTTTGGCTAACATTTTGCTCTATCAAATAAAATCTTCTTTAATAGCCTACAAATGTTAGGCCACCTATGAGCTCATATTTTCTATATTTTTTCTCTCAGCTCTGGGACTATAAAGATGTGACTTATAGAATATTGTTAGTGAAGGTCTAACCTTTTCCTTTGCATACTTTCATCAAGGATGTCTTTGAGAGTATGTAGATTATTCTCATCAAAATTTAATAGAGACAAAAAAAAACTAGTCATATATATGTCAATAATTTTTGGTCTATTCTAGGTTGCTTTTTATTAATGACAATATATTTTCCTCCATACACTTTACAGATTTTATTCTTTAAGACACTCTAAGATTCAACCTCTCATTATCCTCAAAACTGTTTTATCTTCCACAGGGATATCTTTAGTAGATAATTGGCTTAGTCCAGCTGCTTTCCTCATCCTTTTTTTTGTTTTGTTTTGTTTTGTTTTGTTTTTCTTTTTTTTTTTCTTCTTGTCTCACATAATCAAACATAACATGGAAGTATGTTAGGACCCAGGTGCAACTGTTTCACTGTCATTGATTATGAAAGTTTAATTAAACAAAATTTTAGAATTCTTTTGTTTTTCATCATTTTGGGGAGCTTCAATTTGAATTCATCTCTAAATGTGTTAACAATGACTGCTTAACTAGATCTTTCACTTAATTTTATTTATATTCATGTTTTCTTGTTTTTTTTTCTTTCTTTTTTGGTTACTGACGAGTTTTATATACCTGGATTGCTGGTCATTTTTCATTATATTTTCATAATCTGTAGGGTTTTCTAAATGAAGCTACATCCTAAATCAGGGTTGTCTCTGTTGTCTTGTCACTTGTGTAAGGATCAAATGTTTACTGACTGAGTTGGTGTCTAGACTGTTATCTTCATCAGAGCAATTAATTCACATTAGCTAGGAAACAGGTATCATCTTGCTGATATCTGTTCTATCATCTATTTCCCATCTTTTAGTATCAGCAGCTTTTAAAAATAGATCAAATTGGATTTTTTAATTGCATGGCATGTACTTTTTCTCCCTCATTTTAATTCTTTCTTCAAGTTTTATATTAATTTTGATCCTTGCTCTAACAAGTCAGTGATCTGATTGTACACAGGGAGCTGATTTGGGAATGACTCCCTCATCAGTAACAAGTTGTTTCCTGTCTGTTAAAACATAATCAGTTCATTTTTTATTATGTTAATTGGTGCTTGTCATGTCTACTGTCTGCCAATTCTTTCCTCAAAAAAAATAAATAAATAAAGCATTAATGAGATGCAGGCCTGAGGTTTCTGTAGCCTGTAAGCCTTTGGTTTTCCAGCTTCAGGCTTCCAAAGTATATGTCACAAGATATCTTTTTGTCATCCTATCCATACCCATATTATGTTGTATTTACCAGCTATCCAACTCAATATTTATTTAATCTGACAGATTTCTAATTGAGTTCTTCATTGAATTTAGAACCTTTTCATCCTCTATAATGCATATTGGTGCTCAATCTATATTATTTACATAGTAGTCTTCTGAGAAATGGTTAATATGAGCACTGTGATAGGATATGATCAGATGTTCCATGCACACTACTTCATTTTACCAATAACATATGATTAAAAATAATTTTTGATTTGTTGCTGGAATAAGAGTGTGTCATTTCTCAATTTTATCTTCTGACTGATTGATGTGATTGATATAATTTAATCCTTGTAGTAAGTTGACCATTAATTGGTAAATAGATTAGAATTAAAAATTTAGAGTATTAAATTTCTAGTTTCACTTTGATAATCTTAAAAAAAAACTATGTTTCTTAGCACTCTCATTTCTTTTCTTTCATTTTGCCAGTGACACAAAAGAACTAGGAAAACATGGCTCTGAAGAAATTTTGTTGTTGTTTTCATTTTATTGCTAACTAATGGCCAAGGAATATTATCACCAAGTGGGTGGACTACTGATGGTTAATATAGAAACTAACTAAATATTACCTAGATAAAATTCTTCCCCAGAAATCAGATATTGTCTCTTTCTAGCAACATATTCATAGCCTTTCCGGTAGAGTAGAATCTGCCAGAGCTTAGAGTCTGTTTATTTCTGTGACCTGCAACAAGACAGGGTCACCTTCACACAGTAAAAAGACATCAAAGCAATTTGCACCATCTATCAATCAGACAACATGACAGTAGTGAATAGAGTCAAAAAGACCTGTCTCTGACATGTATTGGCTATGTGACCTCAGACCATGTACCTAGCCTCTAAGTACTTCAGAAAACTTTCTAAGAGGATAAGTCACAGAGAAAGTATCAACCTACATTGATAAAGGAGTTATCTCATCTGGGAATTATTATATCAATGAAATTACTGATTTCATCTACCCCAATCTCAATCTCCTATTATAAACTCAATATCCAAGATACATAAGTAATTGAAACTAATTTTTATAACTAAGTCATCCTTCCAAAAAGTTATTACAGAATGTTTTTTAAAAAGTTTTCAAAAGAACTAAAAAAAAAAAATACCAATCACATGAGGAAAATGTTACAAATTACTTTAAGAAAAATTACTGTGAAATTTCACTTCAAATCCCCTGAAAGTTATAAAAATGTTAAAGAGATGTTAGAAGGACTGGGCAAAAACACACTCCCTAATATATGGTTGGGGGAACTATAAATCGACATAGTTGTTCTGGAAAACTATTTGGATTTAAGTGAAAATGTTTTAACTATTCATAAGATTTGACTTAACAATCCCTTGCTGGGCATTGAAATCAGTGATAGAAAAGAATCATATATGTTAAAATATTCAATGCAGCAATTTGAGGATATCACAAGATTTAATAGAATAGGTTCTTATTAGTTGTGGAATTGGCTATCCAAATTGTATTATCAATTGATCAAATGAGAAAATAATTGAAAAACACAGCACAGTGTATATATATATAATACTTTATATTTTAATATAATAATATTTAATATAATAACATAAACGCATTCTAATGTCATGAATGTATTATTATACTATAACAAAGCTGAATATGAGGAATTTGATGAAACACAGAAATAACTGCATAAACTATTACAGAGAGAAAATAGCATCATGAGTATATTCTACAATAAGAGATGTCCTAAAACTCTTAGTGCACTTTTAAGCTAAATATACACTGACTTTTAGAATAACTATACCAACACGAAATATTAAATAGTACTTGAATACTAAATATTAAAAGGTACTTGAAATGAGAAAAATGCAAATATGAATATTTACAGAGAAAACACAGGGGGAAAGACCCCCTTCCTTTCAGGAACAATAAATGAAGAAGATTGTATTTGCTGGTAGATGTGGTCAGTGGGCCAATCAGTTTAGATTAATTGTGCTTTTTTCTCCTTTGTTAGAAGGTAAGGCTCTAAGAGGGGTGAATTTTATAACAAAGTGGCAATGTAAAAAAATAAAACCCATCAACTAAACTTTTTCATATTAAATTAATCTTTTGGGATGAAAAGCTGTAGTGTAATTATAATCAATAACCACAAAAGAAGTACTTACAAAGATAAAATCACAGGTCCATATAAGTGTGTAAGTAGAAGGGGAGATGAACCACTAGCAGTTTAGAAATATATCAGCCATCCAATGATTACATCAGTACGTGACTGAAAGAAGATTCCAAATTAGCTTATGAAATGAGAGCTAATTTGGTTCAAGGACACTGTGCAGTATTCATAATTGGGTAGACAAAAGGATGAAAAATTCAGTTTTGACAATGGATTGTTGCATTCAAAAGATAAATAATGAGCAGTTAGAAAGTTTATTATAGCACAAAAGAAATCAGACAAATCTTCAAACTTAGAACTTAAGCTTTTTATCTCTTTGTGAACTTTCTCAATCTGATTTTATCCTTTTACAATCCAAGAGTACCGCCAAATTCAACATAAAGCATCTGTCGTGCACTGGAGTTGATGTTATTGTTGTTGAGTCATTCAGTTGAATCTGAATCTTTGTGATCCTGTGGGTCATACTGTCTGTGCAATTTCTTGGCAAAGATTTTAGAGTGGTTTATCATCTCCTTCTGTAGTGGATCAAGGCAGAGGTTAAGTGGCTTGCCCAGAATCACACAGTTAGTAAATGTTTAAGGTCAGATTGGAACCCAAATTTTGCTCTTGGAAGTTTTAGATTCTAATGAGAGAGAGAATATGTCCAGAGGTATATATAAAATATATACAAAAGTAAAGACATCATCTTCTATGTCATGGACATGGAACTTTAAATATAAATATGATGTAGTTGATAAAGGAATGCCAAAAATGCTAGTAAGCAGCTATTTTAAGATGGTGATGATGAGAAGAAATGGGAAGAAGCTATTGATGCTGGAAGTGTCGGAGAAGTCAAATTCTTAATTAGTAAAATAAATCTCATTGATTTGGAAGGTCGTTCCACTAATATAGATCCAAATTCATCCACGTCTGGTCTATTTTGGGTGGGTTCTTTCTCATGTTCTCCAATGTTTTAACACTAAGGATCTAACCAAATTGCTAATGGCCTTCTTTGCTTTCTCTTAACACTACAACAGTACCAGTGCCATACTCTCTCTGTCCTCATACTCAATCGTGTGGCCATCCTATCTTATTTTCCTATTATATATTTATCTATTAAAATATTTTTCTTTTTCTGTGTAAAAAAAAAGGAATGCCAAGAAAACCTGCTTTCCTGCCTCTTTTACACCAGAGACTATGTGATCACAAGCAAGGTTAATCAACATTTCAGTTGTTTCAGGCAAATCTCTAAAATCATAAAGGGAGACTGTTCCATTGTACCTGACTCCTCATGATCCATTTTGGGGTTTTCTTGGCAAAGATACTGGAGTTGTTTGCAATTTATTTGTCCACTGATTTTACAGATGAGGAAACTGAGATAAATAGAATTAAATAAATTGTCAAAATTACACAGCTAATATCAAAGGATGGATTTGAATTCAGGAAAATGATTTCTTTACTTCAGGTTTAGTATTCTGTCTACCATGCCTTCTAGCTGCCCATATGTGACAGAATAATGGCTTTTCTATATCCATGGAAGAAGTTTGCATGCTGTTTGATTATTCAGAAAGCTAAAATAGAAGGTCTTACACAGTTGTAAGCCTCATTGGGTTGTTGTACAGATTAACTGGCATATTAATATAGTATTAAGTATGTACTGATTTAGAATCCTTTCAACGGGTCCTATTGATGAGTTTGGTTCTCCAGAACAAAACTAGTTACATTTCCATTTTCCACCTCCATATCCTAGAGGTATATCTAAGAGTCAGAGGATTTCTTTCTAATGTCCTCAGCTAGATCCCTAATTCCTGTGTATTCTCAATTGCATTGGGCACTTATACTCATTATTTCTCTTAGATCATCCAATGGCCCGGTAATCAGCATTCTCAATATTGTTTAATCATTCAACATAGTTTGTTTTATGTCTCCATAACATTGAGAACATATGGCAAGAGCAGAAGTATAAACATATACACCTGAACTGGAGAGTAATCCACCCATCCTGATCTATCCTAGTCCCTGAGACTCTAACTCAAGTGGCTGTTATATTTGTCTCCCCAAGTTCACAATCTGGAGGCAGAGCTGATGGATGAGTTATCTTGTTTGAAGAACATGCCATATTGTTTTTATTCATTCACTGGTGGCATCGGTTCCCACAGATTGTATTATCTGTATTATGAACTCCAGAGTTCTTGGACCTTTTCTAATCTCACAACTCCATGTCTGATTTTCATTTATCTAAAACAGAAAAGAATAAATGCAGAGAGAAAAAAAAAGCAAAAGCACTGAATTTACATTTATAGGTTAGTTCTGGGGAGTGGAGAGGTGATAGGTGATTGATAGAAGGATACCACTAGAGGATTACAAACTCTCTTTCTGCAGAAGGTTTTTTTTTTTTTTTTTTTCCTTCTCCAACTCATTTTATTTATTTTTTACTTTTTTATAGCTCAGAGGAAATGTGGGAAATACAAGATTAGAGAAATCTCCTCTTCAAATGTTCATGGAGACTATTTATTCCTAACCTATGAGAAAATGTTCCAAATTCAGCCTCAGACACACTTATCATTTTGGTCCTCTTCCAGTACAAAGGACAGCCAGATGCTGACAAGCATCATTAAATAATGAACAGAAAGCTGCTCTTGAAGTCAGGAAGTCCTGGGTTTGAGACTTGCATTTTTCAATGAAATGACAATTCCAATCTTTATCTGGATGTCTCTGGCTTAAGCCCTGGGTTAAATGCTAAAAGATAGACATGAAAATTATTCCTTTTTCTCTTCAATCTCCAACCCAATTTTAGAACCATGAATTATGAAGAAATCAACTATGTCTTCCTTCCTGGATAGGTTGTGACAATTTATTCTCTAGGATTTTGTTAAAAATCTACATAGCTGATTACCGGGCCATTGGATGATCTAAGAGAAATAATGAGTATAAGTGCCCAATGCAATTGAGAATACACAGGAATTAGGGATCTAGCTGAGGACATTAGAAAGAAATCCTCTGACTCTTAGATATACCTCTAGGATATGGAGGTGGAAAATGGAAATGTAACTAGTTTTGTTCTGGAGAACCAAACTCGTCAATAGGACCTGTTGAAAGGATTCTAAATCAGTACATACTACATATTATATTAATATGCTAGTCAATCTGCACAACAACCCAATGACTCTTGGCCACCAATGACTTTTGCATGTTAGCTCCCTCATCAATAGGGATAATCTTTGAAAGGAAGCACTGTCTTTGGATTTTGAAAATGTTATCCCAAGTGCTTAGCACAGCAATTGCTTCATGTTAAATTTTCAGTAAATACATTTTCATATATCATTTACACAGATTCTAGGATACAGCATATCATGCTACAACTTAGCACAATGTAAAAAATAAATAGCCCAATTGGAAGAACTAGATTCAAATCTTGGTGCTGATACTTTGTGACTTTAATGGGTCTCAGTTTTTTTGTTGGTATAGTGGGGTTGTTGGAGTAGATTACATCTAAGGTTCCTTATAGCTCTAAATCTGTGATGGCATAATAGACCTTAAAAATGTATCTTCTGCTGTTCGGTTCTGCACACATATATTTTATCTAGGATATACTATAACATATTTAACATGTATAAGACTGCTTGCCATCTAGGGGAGGGAGTGAAAGGAGGGAAGGGAAATGTCAGAACAGAAATGAGTGCAAGGGATAATGTTGTAAAAAAATTACCCAGGCATATGTTCTGTCAATAAAAAGTTACAATTAATTTAAAAAAAAGATGGTAACTGAAATTTAACTTTTCATTAAAAAAGTATAATATCCATTTAAAAAATGCATCTTCTGACTTGCATATATTATATATGTATATATATATATATATATATATATATATATATTTCATATTTTTTTAGCTAGCATATGAGCTTGTTGGTTATTTCATGACACTCACTAAGACCAAATTCTCAAGTATGTAACATTTCACTTTCCTCACACACACACACACACCAGACACAACATAAAACATATGGATGCCAAAGCTCACCCATGATTCAGTACTTTTAACTTATGGCACTCTGGTGGCTTTTTCAAAGTACATTTCACTTCTTTCTCTTTCAGAATTTTCTTTATTTATATTTTGTTTTCCATTCTGGCGCAGGAGAAGTAAAGATGAAGCCAGACCAAAGCTGGCACAGAATTGGGCTTGGATTCTCATGTGACCCTTCTCCCTCAGTGTGCCCCATAAACAGCTGCTTCCCAGGTTAAATTAATTTTAGTCCATTCCGATGGAGCAAACAGAAAACAAGGCTTTCTTTCAACTCTTTCCCTAAATGGAGGGGCCATTTTTTTCTTTCCTTCCCCCATACAATCACCTCCAGTGGTCTAATGAGGGAAAAGCACCCAGCCGGCATTGAGTTGCCAGGCAACATTCTTTGTCTTACAAACTGTCAGACAATGATTTTTTCTGTTTTCATCCCCTCCTCTTTGTTTTAATAGGATAAAGGCCTCTGCTGTAATAAATGCAATCTCACCAGTCCCACGTTTCTGGTTTTGCTTCATTAGAATGAATAAATTTCTTAAAAGGATGTATGTCCTAATAATGGAACGGCCTCATACTTAATTATGTGGTGCCATTATTTTTGAAGACACACTGTTGCTGACAAATAGAGTGGTTTCCTGCTTCATGAGGTAATTAATAGTGTTGTTTATTGTTCTATAAGTTTTCTCTTTTGTCAGACATAATTTGTTAAGTAAATTAGACACTAAAATGCATATGGGCTTACCAGATACCAAATAATAAAGCATTATCAAGGATTTAATGATACAGAAATAGCTCTGGGAAAAAATAGTGCTCTGATGCAAACAGTTGCCATGGTAACACCTCAAAACCACCTCTACTTTCTCTTTAAAAAATATATATGCATATATAGATGCATATGTAATATACACTTACATGTGTCAATATGATATATGCATAAATGTACATGGTATAAACTGCAAATTTTATTAAGGTTAAAAACCCTAGGCTACACCAGATTTGCCAATATTATACTTAGTCCAATATTCTTCCATTTTAGGAGAACTTGAATTATACTTCCATCTGCTGTGGATTTCTAGGATTCAGTTGCTTCTGAGCTGGTCTACTGGCATAGACCTGTCACAGAAGGCAGAAGGGTGGGGAGGAATATGTAGAGGGGAAAATACATTATATATATATATATATATGGTGTAGTCCCGTGGCTCCAAGATCAAAAAATACCTCATTTACTAACAATTTGATGTGGCTAAAAGTGAGTGCTTTGTACTACTTTGCTCTCAATAGAGGGATGAAGGAGACCATGGATATAGCAAGTTACTTATGCTGCTAGATACTATTTTTTTTCCTGTGGATTTTATTAAGTTATTTTTTTTTCTGTTATAGAAGATAATTCAAGAAATCAGGGTAAAAACAGTATAAGAAGGGGATTGATGTAACATTTTAAAAAGAATGTTCTTATTTTGAAAATGCTCCCCATACTTATCTCATCAGTTAGTAGTGACTGCATGTCTATATGTAGATATATTTAGCTAGAGAGATCTTTCTATATAAGTCCATATACATTATGTATAATACATTCATGTGACTCACAAACTATACATATATGTGTGTATGTATATGTATCCATATGTATATAGAGTGTGTATATATATATATATATATATTTTCCATATATATGTATATGTACATAAAGCTAAAACTATTATTTTATGTGAATAAGGAACTATCAGTGAAGAAACTCTCTCTACCAATGCAAATAGAGATCTGCTCTCAAACTCATAATCATAGATAATTGCCTCTGACATTAAAAGGTTGAGTGACTTGACTGAGGACATTTAGTCAATAAATGTGAGAAGTAAGACTTAAAGCCACATCTTTCTGTGTCATCTCTTTAAAGTCATCTCTCTCTAGTTCCAGCCTCTACTTCACCTTCTTAGTTCCACTTCCAACCACTGCTCTACAGTAAAAAGGAAATGACATTATATATCAGCAAGGAATTAATCTAAAATATTAGGTTTAACACTACAGGTTGACTTCAGAAATTTGCTACATAAAAAAATTATGCAATAAGACAGTTATCTCATGATTAAAAATGGCCATTTTCAGTTTTGCACTTTTTTTCTTTTAATATAAAAGTCACAGTACTGCTGAAATATCTTCAGATGAGAACCCAACTGGAGTGTTATATTTAGCCTCGGACATTGTATTTTATGTGAAGGAAAGTAATATTCTGAGGAGAGTGTCTAGAAGAATCATAATATAGGACATTAAGAATATAATCTAGGAGAATCAGGTAAAGGAAGTGAATATGTTTGTTGTCTAAAGGAGAGAATTCAAGGTGGTAAGATAATTATCTTCAAATAGTTGAAAGGTTGAACTATGAGAAAAAAAAAAGATATGTTTCAAATGATAGAAAGAGAACCATAGTTGGAATTAAAGAAAAATCAATTTTGCCATTAGAATGGATTATTACAGAATGCAGAGATATCTGTTAAATGTCCATCTGTTGTCATCCTTATAATTCCATCCAATTCTAAGATCATTTGATTTAACTGCATCTCGTGCTCAGGGCTATTCAGGTATCCTTTTTCACTCAACTGATTTTTCCTATTTTGTGAGGTTATATTATATAATATTTCTTCTCATCCTCTTCCATTTTTTTTCTTCAAATGAGGCTATGTTTCAAATTGTATTCCTAAGCAACTCTCTTCTGATTGAGCTCATTTTGGAGATTTTTTTTGTATCCAACTTTGGACTTTTTTATGTAAAATAAAAATGAAGTTATTGCTTTTGGTTCTGTCCATACCCATATTAATCATTTTTTTCTCTTTTGAAATTTTTAATTCATTGAAATCCATCCATTTTGAAATTCTATAATTGCATGCAATATTTTAATCTCATCTTTAATCATAGTATTTTTTAAATTAAGCAATGATTTTGACCTCTGAGCCAACATATCAATAATACAATCAAGTATGTGATTCATAAGTAACTACCAATTTTATGGTCATTGTAATTAAGGTTTAAGAATTGTAATTAAGATGGGAAATCAGAATTCAGTTCAGAGATACAAACATTTCCTCTCATGTCCATAACTTTTTAAGATCATTAAACTTTGAGCTGGAAGATGGACTTGTGTTCTTAAAACAACACCAATGAGTGCTAGAGAGAGACAGTAAGAAGAATCAAGGACTGAAAGAACTGAGCAGGAACAAGAGCAACAATGGTGAGATAATTTCATAAGCCTAGGACAGAACTTAGCAAATTTGAATCAGAAATTATCAGAGGCATTAAGACGCCAAGTAAAAGGATGAACCTGAAAATGAAAAACTGAAAAGTGCCTGATCTATAGCAGAAAAGACAGATATGAAGTTGGGTCATTAAGCTGTATGAACATCTCAGGAAAAGTGACTCAGAATCAAAATATCAATGGCATTTTTCTTTAATAACAGTTGAGCATTTCCCTAAAGTATTTTTTTTTCTTCCCTAACTTCCTTGCTCCACACTTCTTCAGTGGTAGACTATGTAATACATTCTTCTTGTTTCTTGTACCTTTCCCTACAACCAGATATTGCCACAAATAATAGCATGCCAGAGATTATTAACTAAAGATAATGATGATGATGATAGATAGAGATGATACAGATGGATAAAGATTTATTATTCGGATAAATTGAATAGAATTAATATAAGGATAGAAAGATGATAGAAAAAGGCTAGATAGAGTTCATTAATGCATGGAGTATAAATGGATAGATATTCCAGATAATGGATGAATAAATAGAGATGATAAGCAGACAGACAGATAAAAAGACAGATAGATGAAGATGAATGGATATTAAAAAGATGATAGAGATGGAAGGATATATGATAAATAAATGGATAGATATGGTAGATTTGAAGATATGGATTAATAAATTGAAACGATAGAGAAAATCGATATATTTTGAGTGGGTAAAGGTTACACACACACACACACACACATATGGATAGTTAGAAAATGATGACAGATCAATAGATAAATATAACAGATAAAAGATGGATAAATAGATATGAGAGAGATAATATAGACTAATGGATTCTGGATAAATTGATAGATATGACAAAGTTTTATAAAGGCAGAAACAAATAGAGATGGTAGAGATAGACAAATAGATGAATGATAAATAGATAGATATAAAAAAAGATAGCTACATAGAAACATAAAATGAAACACTTATTAAGCACCTACATATCAAGCTCTGTGCTAAGGGCTTTATACTTATTTCATTTGATTTCTTTTGATTCTCATGATAACCCTCAAAGGTAAGTGCTTTTATTACATTTGGCAGAGGGTAAGTAACTTATCCAGAGCCATGTAGCTTTGTGAAAATATATTTGAACTCAGGTCTTCCTGACTTCTGACTCAAGATTCTTTGTATTATCCCACTTAGCTGCCACCAAAAATCAAGTACTTGATCCACTGCCACACAGTCGTTTTATATTAATCATTTCCTGTAGTTTTAAAGATAAAACTAGTTTTATTGTGTCTGTGATTTTTGTTGACTGCTCACCATGTTTAGCAGTACCTGACTCTCTGTTGATGCTTTATTAGCATCAACTCTCTGAGTAAATTGTCAAGTTCTTGACTGATTTCACTTCTCATTCCCAAAGTACATTTTCCAGAACACTTTTCATCAACCCACCCTACCTATTACTACACAGTGAAGTCACTGAATATCAAGTTCTAAATTTGTAACCACTCCCCAAGAAGTGTTACCATGGAGATTTGGTAGCAGGAATAGTAGCACATAAGCATCGCCCTGAGCTTCCCAAATTTGTGGGGTTTTTGACCTTGGAAGTAACTTCCTTCCACAGAGAAGAAATGTAGGTAAGAAGTCCCAAGGAGAGGCAGAAGAGGCTTCTATTAATATTCAGAAGGAATATTGTAGCCTCAGAATTTTCCCAGTAACCAAACAGCAAGGATGTTGGAGTGGGGTAACTCTTGGCCCTGTGGAGCCCACAGAAAAGCAGAGGGATATATGACTGGGTGGGCCAATAAGAGATCAAGCAAGATGCCTTAAGCAGAGAGTTGACTGGGATTGTTGAGAATATGGAAGCCCAATCTGCCAAAAGAAAAAACGTACTTTTCCTTGATATATGTGATTTTACTTCTTATTTACCTTTAGACCAGTGGGGAAAGTGAGGAAAATTGTAAAGAAGACAGGACAGATTCAATCTGTTGGCTGAAACCATCAAGACATTAAGATAGAAGTTTCTTCTTTACTGGTTTATAAGGTACTTGAAATAGCTGTGAAAATACATGGTTATTTAATTTGCTTTGTGAACAAACCTGAGAGGGCCTGAACTGCAGAGAGAGGAAGCTAAGCTAAAATAGACAGATTTTCTTCAATTCAGGCTGAGGTGAGGAATTAGCAATTTTAGTAATTACTACCATAGCTGCATATTGACTGCTTAAAACCCAAAGAGAAATTTGATGAGGAAGTAAGTCAGTAGCAGTGAAAGGCAGAGGTTGGTATTGTTATTCAAATAATTGTAAATACTATACATAATACTCAAGCTAAAGTTCCAATAGCTAGATGGCAGTGCAATGAATAACAGAGAAATAGGCCACAAGTTCAAGTTTCAATTTTCCCTCAAATTCTGTCTCAGACAATTCTTAAACTCTATGGGCTTCAATATCCTAATCTGTAAAATGGGTTTTAAAATAGCATTTACCTCCCATGACTGTTATGATGATCAAATGAGATATTTGTAAAAATTCCCAATCCAGTTGTTGCTAATTTTTTTTTTCAGTCTTTGGGGTTTTCTTGGCAGATTTCCTTCTCCATTTTACAGTCATGGAAACTGAGTCAAACTGGCTTAAGTGACTTGCTCAGCTAGTTAGTGTCTGAGACCAGATCTGAATTCAGGAAGATGAATCATCCTAATTCCAAATCCAGTTCTTTAATCACTATGACTCTATTAGCTGTCCTTCTCACAGTGGGGGTTCATATAAATGATTATTCCCTTTCCTTCTCATTTCTCATCTGACTAGTTTGTAATTTAGTGTACATCATCTCATTAGAATCCTTATTGAAAGCTTCATCTTTACTTGTGCAGCAAGTGTTTGGAGTGAGAGGGCCTTAGAGACTCTGTGTGGTCTGAGGGATAATACCAATCCCCCAGGGTGGCTTGTGAAGCCTTTATCCCCTCCAACCTGCTCTTCCTATACTTCGCAAATTTGGTGCTTCAGCTAAACAAGTTTCCTTGCTGCTTCTGTGCATTGCATTCTCTCCACCTGACATCCAAATAGGCTTCTTCTCATTCTCAGAGACAGGGTGTGCTGGGGATTGCTCAATCAAAAGGGAATTCATTCTTGAACTTTTAGCACCAGAATTTACAGCACAGAAAAGCTCTAACTTCCCAAATCAGGCCTTGATTTATTGTTTGGTTGATTGCCTAGACTTAGGAAAATGATGGAAAAAATGTGAACTATGCAGATAATAATAATAAAAAGTAACTTTAATATAGTACATATTTTGTACCAGGAACACAATGTAATGTTCTTCTTTAAAATATAATGTTCTCGGGGAGCAGGTTTCGTGGGGGGCTTCTGGCAGGCAGCCTTTCTTTCAGTTCTGTGTAATAATCACCTCAAATGCAGCCAGGAGTTAAAGTCCAAATCCTTTATTTTATCTTTCAAGTCTTGTCTCCTTCCTTGGGCCCGGTTAGCTTTCTTAGAGGCTTATGTCTCTCCTTGGTTCCGAGAGCTCTTGCCACTAGTCCTTTGCCTCTGCCAGCTTCAGCCTCTAGTTCCCTCCACATCTCTCCAGCCAGACTTTACAATTACTATCTCATGTAGTGCCCACAAAAGTCCTGAGAGACAGGTGCTATTATTACCTTGACTTTACTAGCTGAAGAAACTAATGTAATAGTATTTAAGTGACTTCTCCAGAGTCACACAGGCAGTAAATGTCGAAAGCTGGGTTTGAATTCCTGGTCTTCCTAACTCTAGGTTCAGGCCTTTGTGCACTATCCCACAGATTCAACTTAAAAGTATATATCCATATTTGTTTCTTTTTTTACTTTTACAGTTATCCAGTTATTAAATATTTCCCAGTTCACTCCTGCTTGGAAAGTACTCTCTCTTCACCTCTATCCCTGTAAATCCTTGGCTTTCTTCAACATTCAGACTAAGTTCTTTCTGCCATATGAAGTTTTTGTTGATTTCCCTTAACCTGACCAGTTGCTAGGCCCTTCACACACCTGCACCATAAAATGCTATATATTTATTTTGTGTATTACACACAATTTATATAATTCATATATATGTGATTATATATGTTTGTATCCATATTCACATCTGTGTATATATATATATATATATATATATATATATATATATATATATACATGTTTTCATATATATGGATATATATATATACACATATACATATACATATATATATATATATTACGTGTATATATATTTACATATACACACACATATTTTTTTTTCATATTGTATATATATATACACACACACACAAACATTCCTTCCTCCTCCCCTCCTTACAGCATCCCTCCAGGCCCTCCATCCTGATTTCTTGAACTCAGGAACTATTTTAAATCCCCAATGCCTATTATGGTCTTGAATAAACACTAGGCACTTAAGAATTTCTTGTTACATATTCAAGTCTAGAGAAAAAAAGCTTTGGTTTTAAATCCAAATCCTACTTTTGTTATGTAAAATCTGTGAGACTTGTACAATTCATTCTATCACTTTCTATCTCAATGTTTTCCTCAGAAACAATTTAATAGTGTGTGGAGTTGACAGAATCTTGGGACTACAGTCAGCATGATCTGAATTAAAATTTGATCTCAGACACTCACCAGCTGTGTGACCCTGAATGAGTCCCTAAACTGCTAGTCTCAGTTTCCTTATGTGTAAAATGGGGATAATAATAGTACCTACCTCCAAGGGTTATTGTGAAGATCAAATGAAATAATTTTTATAAAATGCCTGATGCTAATTCCCTTCCTGATTCCCTTAAATAGGGCTGCTTAAATGTCAATCTATTATTGTTCCTTTTAAATAGTATAGAATTGGTGATCACTTATATTAGTACAACATATTTTTTAAAATAAAACTTTCATATTCCATGAGACACAGAGTAGATGCAACAGTTTCAATCACAAAATTATTTTATAACATATGGAATATCTATTTTGATGTGGCTTCTCTAACAGAATTGAATAAAATTACTACCAGTAGATTTTAGAATCTAAACAAACAAAAAAGTGTCTAAAAGCCATTAATCTTAATGAACTCTCTGTGGACACATTTAGCAAGGATTTGGAAATAAGTGATGGTGAGGTAGTTAATGATATTCATATATCATTTGAAAAATATTTCAGGTTAAGTGTAGGATCTTTATAACACAAAAAAAATTGTAGATTGACCTTCCCACTAGCATCAGCACCTTTTGTTGTTGTTCTACTCTCATTATAATTTGTTGAAACAGACAATATTTAACGAAAAAAAAATCTAAATTGAGAAGGAGGGCACAAGTATAGTCAGAAAGCTATGCAAGGAGCTTAGAATGCTCATGATGTATTTTCCTATCTCAAACCTAGTTGTTACAACCAGTCCTGTCCCAGTTGCAAATATCTGACTCTCTAAGATCCAGTACTGGTTGTCCAAAAGTTTTGTTCACCCTTCTCTCCTACATCCCCTAAGGACCTGTGACCCTTGCACTTCCACCTAGCATCAACAACAAAGTTGCCCAGCAGCTGGCTTCCCAGCCTGCCACTCACACTCATAATAAAATTGGCTCTATTGTATATTGTTCTTCCCTCAATTTCCCTTGTGAAAAAGGGAAACTTTTTCTATGCTGTAGTAGAAAGATCATTGCATATCCACAGACACTTATTAAATGCATGCCTTAGAAAAATTCACTTTTGGGGCAACTTCCTACGTAAAATGACGGGATTAGAAAAGATTCATTCTCAGACTATTTCTGGCCCTTCCATGATCAAATGAGCCTAGTTGAATGTAAGTTCTTTGAGGATTGGGACTATTGTGCCCTTTTTAAGAGAATTTATCATACTTGTCTTTTAATGGGCACTAGAATGAATAACTGGGAAAGTAACAGGTTGCATTAAAAGAGTTCCTTCAAGCAGTGATGAACTAAACTAGCTACACCCAGGGAAAGAACTCTGGGAGATGACTAAGAATCACTACCTAGAATTCCCAATCCCTCTATTTTTGTCCGCCTGCATTTTTGATTTCCTTCAAAGGTTAATTGTACACTATTTCAAAGTCCGACTCTTTTTATATAGCAAACTAACTGTTTGGACATGTTTACATATATTGTATTTAACTTTAACATATTTAACATGTATTGGTCAACTTGGGGGAGGGGGTGGGGTGGAAAGGGGAAAAGTTGGAACAAAAGGATTTGCAACTGTCAATGCTGAAAAATTACCCATGCATATATCTTATAAATAAAAAGCTATAATAATAATAAAAAATGAGAGGAAAAAAATAATGGTTAGATTGATATTGAAGTTTAAGTGTTACTTTTAAATTGTCAGTCCTTTGAATAAAAATTCAGGTCATTCATGTTTTTAAAAAACAAGTTCCTTCAGATTTTCAAAACACCTTATACATGATAGTTCATTTAATCCTCAAAAAAAAAAAAATAAAAAAAAAAAAAAAAAAAAAAAAAAACCGTGAAGAAAATATTATCATTGTTCCTATTTTATAGATAAGGAAAAAGCATGAGAGTTGTCAAGTGATTCATCCTGAGTTATATCACTGGTAATTATTTAAGGCAGGATTTGATGTGTGTTTTTCTGACCCAACTCAAGCACTCTAAATGCCATACCATCCAGGGTCCTCAAACTACGGCCCATGGGCCAGAAGCAGCAGGTGAGGACGTTTATTCCCCTCATCCAGGGCTATGAAGTTTCTTTAATTAAAGACCCACAAAACAAATTTTTTGTTTTTACTATAGTCCGGTTCTCCATTAGTCTGAGGGACAGTGAACTGGCCCCCTATTTAAAAAGTTTGAGGACCCCTGAGATTCTAGGTGCTTAGTAATTGAATTCTTATTCTCCCATTCCTTCTGTCTTTTGCTCCTCACTAAGATCAAGTTTCCTTTTAAAGGTATCATAATGCTTGGTGATTTCTCTCAAACTCACTGTCTCCTTGACACATAGGACCGGGACAAAGATATAGAATCTTTCCAGGTCCCTACAACTATTTCTGACTCACTGTCTGTCACCATCATTGAATGAACAATTCTCTCTTTTAATGTGAACTCCATCATTTTGACCCTTGTTATTATAATCTATTATTTAAATATTGCAGATTAGAGGCATTGTGTAGGGGACAGAGAAATAGATCATATGAGTTCAATCCTAACAGACATTTATTAACCATTTGACTTAAAGCAGCTTCTGGGGACTCAGTTTACTTATTATAAATGAGGGTGTTGGACTCTAAGAGTGGTTTGCCATTTCCTTCTCTTGCTCATTTTATAGATGAGGAAACCAAGGAAAAACAGGTGAAGTGACTTGACATAGCTAATAAGTGTTTAGGGCTAAATTTGAACTCAGGAAAATGAGCCTTCCTGAGCCCATGCTTAGATTCCTGCTAAGCTAACTAGATGCTCCAATTGCAGAGCTAAAAACCTACTTTGTGATCTATACAATATATTCAGTCATCTACCATCTTACTAGGGCATCAATCAATCCACAAACATTGATGAAATGCCATATACCATTAGGAAGATTTTTAGTCGAGTACAAACTTTTCTTAGTATTGTTCCATAACAGAATCCATCTACCCTCTTTATCCTTTGTTTGGATGAGGACCAATGACATCACAATCATGTCTCCATTTGCATGTGAATTTTATTTAACTGAGGCAGAGTTGCACAAAGTCAGCATCACTCCCTCTTCCTGACTCATTGAAGTCTACTGACAAGACAAATTGTTTTAATCTGCCCATTCCACTAAGGGAATTTCCACATGATTGGGGAAGATGTCCCTTCAACTCACCAAAAAGCTTGAATCCTATTGGTTACAACCCTCACCCTGGTGTGACTGCTACACGTACTATACCTTCTTGGAGACAAAGGTGAAAACTTGGTGCCAGATGGACAGCAAAAGTGAATGAGAAGTTCTGAAAAGAGCATAACAAGCTCCCACACTGGAGATGCTAGTCCTTCCTGAACCATCCGTGTGCCATATAACCCATCTTTATTCTGACACAAATGACAAAAAGAGGTAGAGAATACAGGATTCTCATTGTGTTTATTGTTTATCGATTGAAACATTTAATTCAGCATCTACTCCAGCAACTCTCTTGATTGAGCTAGGAAGGCAATTGCATGAGTAGAGAGAAGGAACAAATGTGAAAGAGATTGTTTTGGCAAGACCCACAAGATTTCTTAATAGGTTGGATGTGGGGAATAAGGAAGAGTGAAGAATTGAATGTGATTTCAAGCTTATAAAACAGAAAGATGGCGATGTCCTCAAAAGAAGCTTGAAAATCTGTAAAAAGTGTAGGTTTGGGGAAAAGATAATGAATTTTGTTTCTGCTATTCTGAATTTGAGCTATCTATGAGACATCTAAGTAGGGATATCTATCAAAAATTTGATAATGGGGAGAGATCTATAATAAAAGACAATCGAAAATATTTCTGACCACATTTAATTACCCAGGACCTGGGAATCCATTTTCTCTACAATATTTTATTTTAAATAACAATAATATTGATAATAACAGTTACATCTCAAATATTTATAATGCCATGATTTTCTGGATAAATGAAATCTGTTTCTAGATCTTCTGATATGTTCATTTTTTGTCCATTTTATTGTCCCTTACATCTCATTTTAAACTTGTGACCAACAAACAAATAAAGCTCCATTTCTCTACTTCAGTCCTTTTTCATTATTTCTTGTTTCTAGAAGCAACTCTTTAATTTATTAAAGTCATCTTTGATATCCTGGAGTCCATTTTTGACTTCATGAGATTACTGTTGGGATCAAATGAAATCATTTATAAAAGTTCTTCCTTAAAACTAAAAATACTATATAAATAATATGTTATTATTATCCATACAGTGTTATTGTTGGGAGTGACATTAATTTATTCATTTTACTGAGAGAACCAAGAGCCCATAAAAATAAGCTTCTATTCCACAACTTTTCTTGATTGAATTAGGAAGGTAGCTAGATTGGAGAGAAGGAACAGATATGAAAGGGCTGTTCTGGTAAGACCACAAGATTTCTTAATCAGTTGGAAATGGAATGGGAGAAAGTGAAGAATTGAGTGTGAACCCAAGGTTACAAAAATAGGGAGTCAAAAAAGATTGTTGCTTCCTCAACAGAAATGGCAAAATCTGAAGAAAGTTTGGTTTGAGGAGGAAAGCTGAAAATCATGAAGAAAATAAACAGAAGTAGCAGAATTTGATTTGAGGTTCTAGAATACCAACTATATTACTCTTTCCAAAGTAACATATTGCTTCATTGTTATTTTGTTTTATAGTTATCCACTGTCTTATAGCCCTTCCTAATAGGCTCTAAACTCCAGAAGTTGGGGACATTGGGAGTGGGTAGAATGACTAAGCATTGAATAAGACACCTTAAGCTCTAGCTCTAATCCTTCTTCCCTCCCCCGCAGCCCTCCCCATCTCTCTCAGTTTAGCATATCCTTTTCAATGATGTTAAAATTAATTCTCCATAGAGCTATTTAACTCACATTTCTCTAGTTAGCACATTTTTTTCTTGCCAAAAATGTAGATAATGTGGGAGAATTGAATTTCTTTGTTGAATTTCTGCCTGTATTGTAAGCACTTTAGCCTGGATTTCTCCCTTCATGCCCAAGGAAAACAGGGTGTTTTCAAGGGGTGAAATATACTCCTTTTTAAATGTAGAGAAAGATGTAAAAAGAGTAAGGATGCAGAAGTCACA
Source organism: Antechinus flavipes (assembly GCF_016432865.1). Lineage (NCBI taxonomy): Eukaryota > Metazoa > Chordata > Mammalia > Dasyuromorphia > Dasyuridae > Antechinus > Antechinus flavipes. The sequence continues at coordinate 233,815,947 of NC_067403.1, forward strand.
GAATCATAAGATTATAGATTTAGATCTGTAAGGGGTTTTAGAAGGTACCTACTTCAGCCTTTACTTAGTGAGGGAAGAAATAGAGATAAGTAGGAGAGGGGACTTCATATTCATCTTCTCCAAGTTTAAATCTAACATTCTTTCCACCACATCATTTTGTATCTCTATAGAAAAGTCCAAATATATGTGTGTGTATATACATACACCCCCATATATATATATATACATATATATGTGTGTATATATAGTTATGACCTAAGCAGCTTAAAAACATAAAATATTTTAAATAGATCCTATAACTTTAATTAGCACTTATTCATTTATTTATTAGGAACTGAGGGATTAGACAAATTTCAGTCCTTCCCTTTTAGGTTTCTTACCTTTATAGTTTGTGATCCCATTGCCCATTATAATCTATAATCTAATGCTGCTCTTCATCCACTTGCTTTTTCCTCGGTGGACAGTCAGATTATTTTGGGAGATATTTAAATTTATTTTTTAAGTTTGGCAAGATTCCAGAGCTAAGGACATCTTTGTTGACAGTGGTACACCCTTATGCTGAACTTTTAAGGTCCTTGTATTATGCTTTACATGAATGCATAATAATGCATTTTGTATGCACTTATGTGCAAAAAGCATTGTCAAATCACTAGGGATATAAATAGAAAAGTCAGATGGCTCTATTCTCAAGGAGCTCATATTCTGATAGGGGAGACATACATGCATGATTTCAATAGCAAATCAAGTGGGAAAACTCCCATGATCTTTAAAGTATAACAGCTAAGCTGATGGTGATGCAGCTTTTAAAAATGTCCTTTATACTGATAAAGCCATATCAATTTCTGTTGTTGAACAAAGGACTTTGGTGGCAAAATCTTTTTTTTTTCTCTCCCCTAGGATAATAACTTCAATAAATAGGAGTTGTAGACATAATTACTTTAGAACTCCTTAGGGTTTATTTCCTAAAATGATGGCTGAGGGCACTGAGCTACAAGCAGGGCCACAGCCAAGACTCTAAGGTTCTAAGTTCAAATTCTCTCCATTAGGTATTGGGACCAGTCTGAAGGTTATGTGGATAGTACCTAGCACATCCTACCTCTTGTCTCCTCCTTAGGATGCCTTGCTGACTCAACTAATTGGCCAGTTCATCCTATGGCACTTTGTTGGCAGCTGATTAGGATGTATGGTCTCTTCTCCATAGAACTTATCATCCTTGGTGACGGCAGTGAGACCAGAAGCAGGACCGTGGCTGGAGCTTGGAGGTGGGAATATTACTATTCCCAGGACTCTTGATCTTATCTATCCAGTGGTGGTAGTGTTTAATCAATTTTTTTGTAATGTTGAGGAACATAAATATCTTCTCCACAATGATTTCTCCTCTCAATAATGTCTAATGATTTGGTGGCCCAGTGGATTTGTTGTTCTGAAGGCTCCTGAGTTCACATGATATTAATAGGTGAGCTCAAGTCCTATCCTTAAAACATTCTAATAAGCCAAAAAGAATCATTTAATTTTTCACTATCAATTACTAAACATTTATTAAGCACCTATTATCTAACAGATATTGAATAGATATTATGATAAGCTCTGGAGATGTAAAAAGAAGCAAAATTTCTAACACTGTAAGGTTTAAAGAAAGCACCAACCTGAACTACTAGAAGAAGACACCTTATCCAGAAGTTCTTGATACACATGAAGTCATGAATTTGGTTTATGTCATGAATAATCATGTGCTTTTAAAATGTTACCAAGATTTTGATAACTTTCAAAAGATTAATATGATTTTACCATATTCCTGGCACATACTTTCTCAACCTTAAGGAAGTTATTGTGCTCTCCTGAATCAAATTCTTTCAGTAAGCACAGATGGGGTACAATATCCTTTAAACCTTTCAGTTAATTGGGTGATTATTAATATTTGATTAGGTAGCAATTTCTGCAATGGATAGGTTAAATCTAGTCTCAGAGGCTTACTAAGTATATGACTTTGATCAGTCACTTAACCCTGTTTGCCTCAGTTCCTCATATAGAAAATGAATTGGGGAAGGAAATAACAAAACATCCTATTATCTTTACCCCAAACGGGGTAACAAAAAGTCAGAAATAACTGAACAGCAATACAACATTCAGCAATTGTTGATATTCTCTTGGTCACTTTTTAATAATAATAATATATCTGATAATATTATAAGGTTTGAAAAACTATTACTTTATTACAATATATATTGATAGGATTTGCATGTAGAATCATACATGTAGAATTAGAAGGGACTTCAAATACTGCATAGTCCAACTTGTGAATACATTGTTGGCCAATACGGTCCAGTGACTTGTCCAAGATTACAAAGATGTTAAAGAAGTGAAAAATAAATAAAAAGATGATTAGATGGATGAACAGACAGAAGGAGAGAAACAGACAGAAACACAGAAAGAGACAGAGAGACAGACAGAGATGGGAGAAGGAAAGAGAAAGGAACAGAAGGTGGGAGGGAGGGAATGAGAGAAAAAGAGATATACAGAGAAAGACGGAGACCCATAGAGAGAGACACACACATAGAGAGAATATTTATTAAACAATTACTATGTGACAAACACTGTGCTAAACATTAGGGATACAGAAAAAAAGATAGTCCCTGACCATAAAATAAATAATAATAATAATGTAGCAATGTTGTGGGATGATCAGCTGTGAATGACTTTGCTATTTGCAAGAACACAACAATCCAAGACTAGTCTGAAGGACTTAACCGTGAAAAATGCTATCCATGTTTAGAGAAAAAAATGACTGTGTCTGAATAGAGACTGAAGCATACATTTTTTTAAACTCCATTTTTGAGTTTTTTTTTTTTTTTTTAGGTAGGGGAAGAAATCTGTTTTATTTTACAACATGACATTTAGGGAAATGTTTTGCAAAACTTCCATATGCTTTCTCATTGGGGTGGGAAGAGGGGAAAGAATATGAAATTCAAAGTTTTAAAAACAAATGTAAAAATAATTACATGTAACTGGAGAAAATAAAATATTAAACAATAATAAATGATTGGTTGATTGGTTGACCTTCATTCTCAAAAGATCAGAATGACATCATTATGTTGGAATTAAGATGCAGAATATCCAACTTTGCCTGATGGGATCAATGTGAGATTGAAATGCTCTACCACAGGGCAGGCAAAATTAGATTGGAGATGTCTCTAAAATTTGTGCATTTCTCCTTTCTTTTGAGCTACTAAATTCTATTTTCATTTTTTTTTTGCTTGACTGATTCTTTTCCATTCATTTCCATTTGTTCAGTTCTGATTTTTAGTGAATTATTGTCTTCATTTACTTTTTTTTTAACTTTTTTTGTATTTGTCCAATGAATTTTTAAATGAGTCATTTTGTTCTATGGATTTTTTTCCATTTCTTTTCCATTTTTTTCTTTTTTCCATGTCACAAATTCTGTATTTTAAGGAGTTATTGTCTTTTTTCTGTTTCACAAATTCTGCTTTCCAGGGAATTGTTTGCTTTTTTCATTTTGTCAAATCTTTTAATAAGTTATATTGCTTTTTCATTTCACTAAAGTCTATTTTGTGTTGCCTTTTTCCAAATCCTCTTGAAAGTTCTCATTTCCTTTCCCCAGTTTTCTTCCAGCTCTCTTTTAAGATCATTTTAAATTTTTTCCAGAAGAGCCTTGTGAGATGGAGACTAGTTTATCTTACCCTTTGGGGTTTCATCTGGAGATGATTTACTTTTAGTCTCCTTGCGGTTTGAAATCTGTTCTCTTTCACCATACAAACTATCTATGATCAGAGTTTTTATTGCTTTTTTGTTCCATTTTTTTTAAATTGAAGTTTTCCAAGCTTCATCTACAAGCAGCAGCAGTTGTGCTGGGTCAGTGCTGATACACTTCTACTGCTGGGTGGGCATGGCCAAGTCCCAGGAGATTCTGGCATTTGGGGGTTCATTATTTACCTTTTGTGTTTATGTTGGATGTTCTGTAACTTCTCTGCTGACCTACTCTCTTGCAACTAGGGCAGAATAGCCAAGTGAATTTATCCATAGTATTCAGTATTTCTCTTATTTGTTGTAACCAATTTATCCTTGAACAGATGATATGGAACTGACTGGTGCAGAACCTATGTTTTAGTGCTGTGAATTGTTCACCAAAAATTACCAGAAGCAGCAAATTTTGTTGCATCTCAGATTCAAAGACTGCATCAAAGACAATAATCTACAGACATAAAAATAATGCAATAATGTATTTATTTTGGGAAATATTTCCCCATTTCATTTTGAACTGATCTGGGCAGCACTCAGGGATATTGTGCACCATATGTGACTCATGATCTTCAGGTTTATCACCTTTGTTTCTGTTTTAATTTGTTTTATTTTTTGAAAGTATAAAAAAAGAAGAAGAAACAAAATAAAGCAAGAGAGAACATTTTCATGTTCCAGCAAAACATCAGGGAAGATTCAAAATAAAGAAACGGACAATGGAAGCAGCTTTTTTTTGAAGGAAAAGGCTACTTTTTACATATAACCTGAAAAATTTCACACACCTTTCGTATAACCAGTGGATTGCCTGCCCTTCTGAATCTCACATGGAGTATGATCAGAACCAGAAGTTTTCCCACATGAAAGAAATGTAATAGTATTCAATACTCCCTTTCTGTTGGAAGTTCAGCTTGCTAAAACTTAATGTCAACCTGTTGTATATAGTCAGTGACTTCAGTAGTAGTCTGTTGAGAACATGATGGAAGTATTCAACCCCTTTCTTCAGAATCATATCTTTATTGGTAATTGATATGGCTTCATCAGCATTGCATAGTTGAGAAGTACCATAGGTTTTTGACTTAGTCTTCAGGACATCATAAAAACATTTTATATTATTAGTAATAGCTCAAAACTGAATTTCACCTCCCTTTTTACTGAGCTAAGAATCCTGTATTTCTCTCTAAGTTTTGCTTTTTCATTACTTTTGAATGGAGTTGAACACTGTCTTTTTAGAGACAGGTAAACTATCCTACCATTCTGCTCTCGTAGATTCTGTACAATTCTCATTTTTCATTTAGCAACTTCTGAATTTCCCCATGATTTTAATGAAACCCATCATGATGTTTGAGAGTATTGTGAGCCAGATTAATAAATATGGTGCTATATCCTAAATCTCTGAAAGCTGCTTACCCCTTTTCTATTCCACTGTTGCCAACTATGTGTTGTCTCAGCTTTCTCTTCAAATAAGCAATGAAATTTACCCCTGTTGAGATGAAATCTTCTGGTACTCAGTAGGCATCTTGCCATGAAACTGCTGCTTTTATTAAATGAAAATGTTTACTTTGGAGAGGATAAGTCTATAATCAGTCCAGCCCTCTGCACAATACATATTCTTCATCACTTTCACAACCTATTTATCCCTTCTCCTTATAATGACATAGTCTATTAAATGTCAATGTATTCTTCAGGGGGTGCATCCACAAAGTTTTACTGAGTTTTGATAAATGAAAGATAGTACAGGTGATAAGATGATCATGATTTCCCAAATCTTCAGTAGCAAGTGACTGTTGAGGTTGCTATTTTTTTTTTGTTTAATGACAAAAGAAGTGTGAGAGAAAGTTTATTAGTACCAAATCTCAGAATGTATGACAAAACAGTAATCATTAAAATCATTTCATAATTTTTAAAGAAGAAATTAACTAGTGCAACAGATTAAGCATGCAATTTACAGAACAAAGTGTCTCTTATAACATTGTAATAGAGTCTTTGAGTAGTGGTTGCTATTTCTGACTCAGTTCTTCCCATGGATGCCCTCCTATATCAGGTCCTGTGTAAATTCTCTTGCATTAGAGTTACATAGAATTGTAAGCTTGATATTTTGGACCATTGATGATAAGAATCTCCAGGTTTTCATAAATGTTTTGACTTCATCAGGCTTAATCATGGTGGGAAAGTATATGCATTAATCTTAGAGATATGCTATTTTCCTGCAAGTGGCAATCACATTACCATGAATTTGTTGCTAACTCCTTTTGGTATGCATACAAGTTTGTTTATTACATTGATTTTGGTTGTAAATATATGCCGGTTTCATTGAACTACCCCTTCCACTGTGACCACTCTAGTAAAATGTGTGTCTAGCTGTCACATCAGAATTGATTGTCATATAATCTTGTTCTTGCCACGTACAGTGATCTCCTGGTTCTGCTCACTTCACTCAGCATCGGTTCTAAGTCTCTCCAGGCCTTTCAGAAATAATTCTGCTGATTGTCTCTTACAGAACAATTGTATTTCATAGCATTCATATACCATAACTTATTCAACAATTCTCCAACTGATGGGTATCCACTCAGTTTCCAGTTTCTTGTCACTACAAAGAGGGCTTCCACAAACGTTTTTCGACATCTGGATCCCTTTCCTTCCTTTAAGGCATAGCCCAGTAGAAAAACTGCTGGATCAAAGGGTATTCACAGTTTGATAACTTTTGGGGCATAGTTCCAAATTGCTCTCTAGAATGGTTGGATCCATTCACAATACCACCAACAATGAATCAGTTTCCCAGTCCCTTCAATATTCATCATCTTTTCCTGTCATCTTAGCCAATCGAGGTAGGTAGTGATACCTTGGAGTTATCCTAATTTGCATATTTCTGATCATTAATGGACATCTCCAATGTTAACCATGCTCTATGCATTCCACAGTGTTCTTTAGTAATCCTGTCATATCCAACTTTTTTGTGACCCCATTTGGTATTTTCTTGGCAAAGACATTGGAATGGTTTATCATTTCCTTCTCTAGCTCATTTTATGGATAAGTAAATGGAGGCAAACAGGATGACACAATTGGCAAATATCTAAGTGGATTTGAACTCAGGAAGATGAGTCTTCCTTATTCCAAGCCCTGCACTCTTATCCACTGTACTACAAAGCTACCTAAATGTGTGAATCATCTATTACAAATAAGTGTACATATACTACCAATTTGTACTATAAGAGACCTTCATTCAATTTCTGGTTCTATTATACTCTATGACTTTGAGCCATACATTTTTCCTCTTTGGAGATTAATTTTCTTATCCATCAAATTGAGGTACTAGACTGGGTAATATTATAATATTTATATGATACCTTAAGGTTTTCAAAGCATTTTATAAATATTATCTCATTTGATCCTCACAAAACTCTGTAAGCCAAGTATTACTACTATCCCATTTTCCAGATAAAGAAACAGAGGCAGATATTGGGACTTGGTTAGGGGTCACACAGCTAGTTAAGTATCTGAGAACAGATTTTACACAAGATTCCAATTCAATCCAGTGGACCCCCTAGCTGCCTGCTTAAGGTCCCCTCTAATTCTGTTATTCTATCATCGTACTCTGAACTTCTCTAAAGTAGTATTTAATATGAGCCCATAACTTCTATGATCATTTCTAGCTACACTATTCTGTGATTTTAGACATGTCTATTAAAATGCATTTTAAATCGTGTTTTTAAAGAGGGAATTTTTTTCCCCATAACAATGTATTGCATAGAATATGTCTCGTCCAAGGATGAGAGGTCATCATCACATGTTCTGTCCACACCTGGAAATTAAACTCCCATAGGTGCTTGCAGTGCAGAATACACTTGAAAGAAGTTTCAGACATTATCAGCAGCATGAATCACTGAAGTAAAGTGATCCTGAAAGGGAGAATAGTTAAAACAAAAACTCTTTTCCTTTGAGAGGGCATCTTTTCCTCTGGCAGCCAGTTTGGAGTCCTCACTTGCTGTGCTGCTCTTATTTTCAAGGCTGCAGTTCAGAGTCTTTGGTACACTGTGTTTTATAAGGATAGTCCTTGACTCTGAGCCTTCCTGAGGTTTCCTTTATTTTTGTTACTTTTCCCTTCTTTCTAATAGAAAAGATTTTATTTGTAAAGAAAAAAGGAAAAAGGGGGAGGAAAAAAGGTTTTGTCCTCCATTAAGGAGAAGTGGGGCAGAAACCTTCATTCTACAAACCAGATGAAATTAAACTAGAATCTGTGACACACAATGTCCTTCACTAATGTGCCCTTATCACAGGGCTCACTGCTTCTACTGTTCTAGATTTCTAAGAACCGATCACAGCTGGGCTGTCCCTGTCACTGAATTTCCATGTCTGATTTAGTGACCATGAGATTAAATTTCACCTTACCCCAGACACTCATTTATTTCCCTAATGATTAGCACAACCTGCTGTCAGTGGCTGATCATGACTCCTAATTTTTTTTTTAATTTTCCAATAAAGATGTACTTGTTACACATGTCTGTCCAGAGTACTGAGGCAATACACATTTACATGCTAATATAAAGAGGTGGACCACAAATCTCTGAATTCTGAAAGCTAAACTAATTAAAAAAAAAAAAAACTATGTCTGAACTAAGCTGATCTCTCACATCTGTTTCTATCTCCTTTATTTATACAACCTTATCCATGTTCAGTTCAGATATTCCTAAAACCCTGATCTTTGTTATTGCTCTTTAGAAGGGTTGATGGCTTTTCATCATCTTTTTAGATATGATACAATTTCTTCTACATGGCAATTAAAAGACTTGATATTCCACTTCCAATCTATAAACTGATTTCTCACAATTCCCTTTCACGCAATCTACAATCCACCTAAAGTGGCCTGCTGGGTATTATCTCTTCACAGCATACCGTTTCAGGTTTTCCCTGGACCCGGAAATATACTCCAACTTCATCTCTTCCCCAGGGAATCCCAATGTCACTGAAAAGCTTATCTCAAGTATTGCTTATTACAAGAGGAGTTTTCTCCTGCCCCAGATTGCTAGAATCCCCCAAATTATTTTTACTTTATATATTATATATAAATGTAATGATGTATATATGCTTCTTCTCTGTAAAAACTGATGTTCCTTTTAGTTAAGAACTGCTTTTTCTCCACTTTTTATTGTTGTTGATGGTTTTTATTGTGTTTTCTTTAGAACTTTGTATCTCTAGAACAGTATTGTGTTTGATACATAGTAGGCCCTTAATACTCAATGGATATGCATTGAAATATAAAATGTCTTTATATTTTCCATGTGTTCCAATCTTATGAAATAGTACAATTGTATAATGATATCTCATCCCCACTGTGTTTTTTAAAGTAAAATATATCTTAAATAAATCGAGTTTCATTGACATGAATAAAATAATAAGATTCACGCTGTGCATAGAATATACTTAAACATTTTTCCTCTTGTATGAATTTAATTGGGTTTAATTGTACTTTCCCCTTAATTATCTAACAGTAATGTTTTAAAGGCAGATTTGACAAAGCAAATCAGAATTATTCTTACATGATTCTCTCTATGTATTCACTATTTAATTCCACAGTATTGAATTTTTGTTGCTGTCTGTCTCTCTGTCTCTCTCTGTCTCTGTCTCTATCTCTTTCTCTCTTTCTCTCTGTGTATTTCTGACTTTCAGCTTCTTTCTCCCTCTTTCTGTCTCCCTCTCTCTCTCTCTCTCTCTAAATAACAGAGTTTCTATTACAATATTACATAGGAATTTCGACTAACTTTCATATTAAATTCACATAACAACTACATGACCTCATCATGGCTTAGAAGATTCAGTGAATACAGATTAGCAAAGTAAATCAAAACCCACCAAGCCCAAGGACCATTTTAAAAGCGTTTGTTTAGTTTATCTGATTTTCTGTTCACTTTCCACCAAAGGGTTATTGTGAGGCTTCTAGTTCTAGCTTAATAGAATTTAATTTGTACCAAATTAAAAGTTACTTGATATTTAAGAAATTGAATCAAAAGCCCCTATCCAAATAATTTCAAAAAAAACTGATGTGATATTAATGTGGCCGCTGTGACAAATGATGTGTTTGTAGGTACTAGATGATGAGCTTTAGAAAAAGCACCAAAGATTGAGGGGTTCAGTTAGGTAAAAAATTCTCAATGGCCATTCTCTTTGGAAAAAAGGTAGGTTTATATAGGAAAAGAGGTCACAGAAAATGAAGAAATACAATAAATACCAGGAGAGGTAAATATGAAATAGAGTGGGAGAGAATATACTTGGAAAGAAAGGGGTTTTAACAATAATGATGGAATTTGCTAGTTCACTAGTGGAATCCACAATTAGCCAGGAGAAAGGAAACACCTTATGAGTTTGGGGAATTCTCTTAGCTGACAGGCTAAATTTTAAAAAGTATTTAGCACCCTAAAAGGGTTAAGTTAGTGATAAGAAGAAGAAAGACATCATAAGGCATGGTAGGTGATTGATAGGAGAATGTGGTGGGGAGAAGAGAGGAAAAATACCACATGGTATGAGGGAAGAGAAAAGGGAAAAACAGCACAATACAAAGTGTCGTGGTGACTGACCCAAAGGGCTCAGCAAAGATGGCATGATTAATCTCAGGAACATACTTTAATTCAAATGCTAGAAATCCTACTAATTAGATGTTTCATCACATTAGTTTATGAGGGTCTTATATTCCTTATTTTTGAAATAATAGGTTTGAATTTAATATGTCTTCAAATGAGGGTTGAATTACACCAATTTATAAGGCTTATCACAGAGAGCATTCCTCAGAATCAAACAACAATTATTTATTAAATGCCTGCTGTATGTTCAATACGTAGAATACAAATACAGAAAATAAATTATATTCTAACCTTCCAACTCAGGGAGCTTAGTATATATGTATGTATGTGTGTAAATATATATATATCAAGAAGGCAATACATTCAGATATAAGCATTTAAAAATGTTTATATACAAGGTGATTTTGGTCTTGGTTTATTTTGATTTATTTTTTGGTTTCTATTATTCGGTTTAATTTTGGTATGAGAGAAAACACTAGACTCTACAGCACCAAAATAGGTTTCATATAGATTAGGGAGCAGAATTTTGAAGAAAATGAGAAATTCTAAAGAGATAAAGGTGAAGTAAAAGTGCTTTCCAAGGCACTGGGGGAAAAGTTTATGAGGTACCAAGATAGGAAGTTGGCAAATGGGGTGGGGGTATCAGCTTGGGAAGACCCTTTTGGCTGAAATTGGAAGGAGAGAAGAGAGTATAATAAATAGTTTGAGGAAGGTATTTAAGAGTTTACAAGCATAAGTTGAACCCTGGGCATCTTGTTATTAAAGGTCCTTTCTAACTTAAGATTCTGTCATATAGAAACCTTCTTTTCCTTTGGGAAGCAGTTTAAGCAAACATATTAATCAAAATTATTTCTGAATCTGCCACTATTAGTCTCCCACCTTTGCATGTCTTTGTTTTAAATTGACTTTTATTTTATTTTTGCCCTGGTTTCCTCCTTTTCAATATAAGCACCTTATAAGGAGAAATTATTTTATTCATCATCTTTGGATCCCTAATGCCTAGCACAAGATCTGGCACTTAGTAGGCATTAAAAAAAACAATTGTTGATTAATTGATGAAAGTTAACTACTGCTCTTTTGATTCTCTATTGACTTTGAGGCAAACAATGCCATATAATTGTCAGTTCAGAATTGAATGCCTCTGTGTTTCATGCACAATCATAGAATGTCCTGACAAAAAAGAAGGGAGATAAAAGAATTATCTTCATAAAGGAAAGCATGCTCATTATTAGAAATAAGCCTTCTAATGAAGCAGCCATTGTTGAGGAAAGAAAAACGCTAATGTATGCAAAGAAGGCAAAAGAGCTCTGATTTTGAAATCAGTTGATTTGTGTTTGGTAGTCGACTTTGATACATATTGCTGGGAAAGTCTCTTCATCAATTTGGGCCTCATTTTTTTTCCTGCTATTTTCCAATAAGTCTGTTCTTCTCCCTTCTTTCCTTCCTAAGAGGAAAGTCTATCACTTATAGTTTTAGTCCACAGGCTTATAAAGATGTGTGACACATTAGCATTCGCCTGACATGCCGCAACTGTGACCAGTAGAGCATGGCGTTCCCCATCTCTCCCGAAGGACCTGTTGCACTTATGGCAAAAAGATAAAGCAGTAGGGAACTGCAATGGACAGCTGATGGGGTTCAGGAGAACAATTAGCACCAAATGTTGGAGCTGGTGTAGGAATACCAAATAACGAGATTTGGCAGCAATTCACATGTGAAAAATTTACAGTGACTCTCTCCTTTGCAAAAAAGATAGGTTTATTTATCAGATGAGGTTATGGACAAAATGAAAAGGTAAAAAAGACACCAGGAATTATAATGAAGTAGATTTGGGAGAACATATAGCCAGCAAGGAAAGGGTTTTTTTTTTTTTAACAATTCATGATACAGACAAGTTTCTCAATGGAACTCACAATTAATTAGGAGAAAGGTAATAAACTATGAAGGGGGAGAAGGCCATTGGCTGTCAGGCTAAATTCAGAGAGCAATTTAGCACCCTAAAAGAGCTAGTTAGCTATAACTAGAAGAAAGGCATCATGAGATAGAGGAAAGGAGATGGGTAAAAAGACACCAGGAGGTAAAATGTTGTCACAGACTAACTCAGAAGGGATTAGGTGGTGGGCAGATTTATAGGGGAAATTTTACCTTGGCTTCCTGATTGGTTACCATAAGGCAGGAGTGTCCAAAACCTCCTCAGGGATGGGACTGTAAAGCTGAGCTAATTCCCTTCAGTATCCTTCCATGCTTGTATCAGGGAGTAATCTTATCAGACTTTCTCTGCCAGCCTTACCTATTTACCTGGACCTTACCACAGCATATCCTTTGGACCAAGTCAAAAAATCTCTCGATATTCAGTTGTTGTTTTCTAGTTCTTTGTCTTTCATTTCTAAAGAGGACTAATTCAGAGGGTAACAACTTGCATATAAATTAGACTTTACTGAAGCAGAGTTGTGCAAAGTCACCCTCACTCTCTCTCTTCCAGAGTCATCATGGACTAATCCAGAGATAGGACAAAAGTCATGATGACTGATGATGAAAAGTCAAGAGGACTATCAGTGGCCTGGGATGAAGGGGATGACCTTGCCATCTTTAATGTCTGACAAAGCTCTAAGCACTCTTCAGCATCTGCTTCAACAACCTCCATGGCCATTGGAACAAAGTGTTCGCATCTGCCCATTCTGCCAGGGGAAATTTTCATACGCTTTGTGTCAAAACCTCCCTAATTCACTGAAGGTATGAGAATAGTTGGTTACACTCAATCTGATTTAACTGCCCAGATAATTAATGACTTGTGGCCACTATACATGCTGTACAATTTCTTGGAGCCATGAGTGAGAGTTGGGTAAAAGATGGTAAACATCATAAGAAGGAAGGAAGGAAGGAAAGAAGGAATGAAGGAAAAAAAATTAATCATAAATGATGGAAATGACTTATTACTAATATGGAAATCATTTCAGAATCAGCTGTTCACATATACAGATGAATGTCAATGACTATTTACATATCTTTTTAATACCAAATCAAAAAGAAAGGATGGAAAGGCAATGAAGAACCAGAATAAACATAGAAATTGTCTAATCTGAATTATTTAAATTAGTTATCATGTGAAGCAAATAGGCAACTACCAAGCCCTGGTGCTTTATGACATGGAAGTTTTTTCTTGAAAGTTTTCAGCATTTTTCTCTGATACAAGGCATTATGCTCCTATATCTCCCTTCACAGGTCTTTTTTCTGTATCCATTCATGATTGGAGTTTCATTTATTTCTGATTAGATGTCTTATTGCCTACCAGTTTAATATCTCTGTTCCAGCTGGATACATTATCTGTTCCTAGTTCAGCTTCTTTAGTAACATCGTTATACCAGTGTGGGTAAAAAGAAAGAAAGAAAGAAGAGGATATTCTTTTCTTCCATCAAGAAACATTCTCTCATGGCTCTGACTCTAATTCTGGAGCAAAAATCTTCACTCTTTTCACCAGAATATTGATCTACATTTAAAGTGACTGATTCATTGCTTACTTTAATTTATATCACTTATATGTACCAATAATGTACACATCACTTACTTTATTGGTTAGTGCTTCCAACTAAAGTCTGTTGAGATAAAACTAGTTTATTATAACTTTTTTTTGGCTAATGATGCCTTTTCTTCTTGAAACAACCAATAAAGGTTGTATCTATAAGGGAAAATTTAGATAATACAAAACACAAAACATAATTTAAAAATAAAATAAGAGATTTTCAACTCAAAGGGATCACAAAATGTAAACTCAATTTGTTATATCCTATGATAATAGTTGAGCTGCAAGGGTGAGCTCATAGTTAAAAAGGAGGTGGGAACACTCACAACTGGTGAAATTAGAAAAGTTGATGTAAAGAATGTGACATTTGAACTAAATACAGATAGAATTTCAAGGGTCACAAGTCGAGAGAAGGAGTATTAAGCTACATACTCACCTCTATGAAGTATTGGAATGATCTAGATACATATCTAAAGACTAACTTTGATAAAAGTAGGAGAGGAATATAGTCAGACTTCAAGAGATGATTTCTAAAACAGATCACATCTATGTTACAAGAGTTAATTGAGGCTCAACTGAAGAGATAACTAGATCCTATTGTTTATTTTTTTATTGGTCATAAAGGTAGAAGTTGAGTTTGTAGCACAAAATAAATCTCTAAAGATTTTCCCCTAGTAAAATGCTTCCTATGCATATATTAAACTTATCCAATATTCTTTGACAGATGCAACTACAAAATCAACAATTTATCATCAATTAATTGTTAATATCAAGTAGGACATTCATCTTTTGCTTAGCTGCCAAAGAAATTTTCTTGTAAGTACAGCTCTTACTCTGTTCTCTCCTTATTTAATGTTCACCAGGGGTGTCCTGTTATCTTAAGAATCAAATATAAAGTCTTCTGTAGGTATTTAACATACTTATCACCCAATGCACTACAATCCTACTTGTGGTTCTTCACACTTTATACCCAATCTCTAGATTCACTGCATTTGCATTGCCAATAATGTTCTACTTCCTCACTTTGATTTAATGGCTTTCTCAAGCTTCTTTTAAGACTCAGCTCAAATCTTAACTTCTAAAGGAATACTTTCTCAGTCTCATTACTGCCTATTGCCTACTGCTACTAGCACTTTCTCCTCTGAGATTTACACATACAGACATACACGTGTGTGTGTATATATAACATATGTTCATTCATATATGTATATACACACAGTGTATAAACATATGTATGCATATAAATATGTGTGTTTATAGGTGTATATGTGTGTACATATACATATTTGCACATAAATACAAATTATATATCTGTGTGTATGTATTTGTTTGCATGTCAGCTCCCCTATATAGAAAATAAGTTCCTTTAAGGCAAGGACCATATTCTTCCTTTTCTTTGTGTCCCTATCACTTAACACAGTGCTTATTACATGAAAAATTCTTTTTGATTAACTTAAAATGTACAGTGAAATGAGCCCTGAATTCATTAGAAAAAGAAAGACTCAATATATTTTACATTTAGGTTATTGCAGTGTTTTCAATGATTCTAAGTTACATACCATATTTTAATATCATTAATTTCACAATGATATTGTTTTCCTAGAAATAATTGAATAGTAAGATCTAAATAATTTAAACTCCAGGTGAACAGTAGAATAACAGAAAAAATAACAAAGCAAAGGTAGAAGTGTAAGTCAGTTTTGCAAAAAGCGTTATCACAGATTTTCAGACCTGGAAAAAAAATGGTGGACCAATTATGAAAAGGAAGGATAACACATTGACATCTTGAGAACTACAATGTCATGTCCACAAAATATTCAGCAACTTGGAAACAAGTCTCCAGATGTTGGGATGAAGCTTTTTGAATGATTTGTAGGAGAACATGGACTCATTTCTCAAGATGAGACATGAATGAAGAATATTTTGCACAGGTGGAAAGAGTTTCCACACAATTACTATATCATCATAACAAAATACATCTTAATTTTCAGACTGAAGTGTCATTTTTATTCAAATGCATGAAGGTCTGGATAATTATAGACAATAATGAGCTAAAGGACTCTGCTAGTTAAATTTCTGATTCTCTCCCCCAGTGAATGTCCATTGGCATACATCATTATTGGCAGGTGAGGCAGATAGTGAGAAAAATGATTTTTAAGCAACAAAATATCACAAACATGGGAGACATAATGAACATTTAAGTAGCACTTTAAGGTCTGCAAATATATCTTATTTCATTCTCACAACAATCATTGAAGATGTTTGTTATTATTCCTAATAATAATTTTTTATTATTATATACCATTACTTTCTATTACTTATTCCTATTTTACAGAAGGAAGCTGGGGAAGAGAAAGATTAAGTGACCTGTCCAGTCAAATAGTTAGTAAATGATTGAAATCCGATTTTATTTCAGATTTTCCTGCCTCTGGGTCCAGCATTCAGTGACGAGGATGGAGATAAATTAGACTCATTAGACTCATCATGGAAAACCACTTCAGTAAGAGCACTGATTCTCCAATAAATGACAAAAGTTTTATTATTATTATATTATTTTTTAATTATTATTTATTATTATCACATACTCTTCCACTTAAACTTGAAACCACTGTGATCAAAAATTAACCTTTGGAATGTCTAACTACTAGGCCCGTTAATAAGCATAATTCAACAAAGATTATTTATTACACAAAGCATATTTTAGTAATTGAATAAGAAAACAATGAAGACCTTGAGTGATAGGCAACACATACTAAAAGCTTTGGAATTCTCCATAGACTAAATAGAATAGAATCCTTTAATGAATAGAAATAGAAGTTTAAAATACCACTCTCTTACCTCCTGTCCTTGTATATAAAGTTTATCAACCTCTTCTACTTCTAACCATGTAATACTGACAAAATCTTTGGCTTCTCTAAGCCTATTTTCTTTAACAAGACATTGATAGAAGAGTATGGGCAGAGAGTGGATGAATTGATTGCTAAGGTCATTTCTAACTCTAAATTCTGTGATTTGCTATTCATTGTGAATAACTTTGTTCTTGCCACTGTAATTGTTATATTGGTAAATTCGATAGATAGATATAGAGACAGGGAGACAAAAAGACATAGATAAGTATGTAGGTAGATATAGGTACTTAATACCTAGATATAGATGTCTATCTACCAATAGATAGATAGGCAGATAATCAGATAGATAGTTACATATACCTGTAGTCAGATAGATAGATAGATGTTTTATAGATCAATAGATAGATAGACAGAAAGACAATTAATATATAGAGATACCAAAATGCTTTGGCTTATTCCTTATGAAAGTATCCCAGAACCTTGGAGCACCACAGTAATTTAGTATATCTTATTGTAATTTTTAGATTGTAAATTTCTTGAGAGTGATGGAGTGTCTCTTGCCTCTTTTTTTGTCTCTCTAGTTCTTAGAAAAGTGACATAGTAGTCACTAAATAAATGTTTATTGATTGTGCTATATGCAATGAAGAGGAATTACTCATTCTCTGATAGAAGCTGAAATTCTATATGGAACCAGTAGTCAAAGAAATAATCCTGAGATTTCCAGATATTAAAACAAGAAAACAAAAAAGTAAATTAAAATTAATTTTAAAAATACTATAGAAGTTGCACTCTGGGTTTGGCTTTTTTGGAAGTTGAGATTAAAGAAGGAATGGGGGGAAATTAACTCAGGCAATAATTCAAACTTCATTTATTTGAATTTTCTATTCAATTATCTGTGAATATATTATTTCCTCACAATAGAATATACAACCTTTGAGAGTAGAGATGCTTCTTTTTTTATCTTTGTAGGCTTAGGTTCTTGGAAGGATTTTGTGATGTAAGTTGATAAATTTCAAACTCTCAAGAATTTCCCCACAAATGGAGCAAGTTTGTGTCTCTGAGTGAACATAGACTAATGAAAAATCAAGAAGACATGGGGAAGAACTAGGCTTCTCCTGATGAAATCCAAAATCTGAGTAAAGACCCTGGATTGAGGATGAACTCATGTGAAGTGCAAACACCTCCCAGTTAATTCCCAGAAAGACCAAGGGGGAGCCCTGGGGCAAGGTGCATTTGGTTGGAACCTCAGCAGGAAACACAGAAATTTTCACCTCCTGGACTGTTTGTGGAGTCAGCATTTGAGTCTGGAATATTGAGGAAACCTCTGCTGATTAGGAAGCTCAGGCCTGGCTGTGCTTCTGTGAGAAGGAACCAGCACCCAAGAGTGCAGAGGCAGGGGGACAGGGATGCTGCTGCCTGTGGGCACTTGCAGGAAAGTAGAGCTCTTGGTTTGGGGATCCAGGTCAGAGGGGAGAGCTGAAGTGAAGCTAGAGGTGCCATTCTCCCATGGTGAATGGTAATCATTCCTATGTTTAAAGGTGCTTACATAAATCTCTCTTCTTTAAAAAAAATGAATCATCAAACAAGAATTCCACCCTAGAAAATTAACATGGGAATAGAGAATACTGGAGGTTCATATTCAGAGGAAGATACCGAAGTAAAACAAGCTTCTACCCCCAAAGAGTGATGTAAATGGCTCCCTGCCTGGTGAGAATTTATAAAAAAAAAAAACTCATAAAAAGAATTCAAAAATCAAATGAACAACATTGAGGAAAAATAAAAATAAACCTTCTAAGAAAAACAAGATTATGAAAAAAATAAGCAACTAAAAAAGGAGATACAGAGTCTCAAAGACAAAAATAACTTTGAAAATTAGAATTGGGCAAGGAGAAACCAGTGAAGCTATGAGCTCATAGATCAAGAAATAACAAAACAGATTCTAAAGAATAAAAAATAGAATAGAATATGAAACATCTTAAAAGAAAAACAGAAGATCTGGAGAACAAATAAAGAAGAGAAAGTATAAGAAAAATGTGACTCCCTGAAAGTTGTGGCCAAAAAAAAAAAAAAAGAACTCTGACAAAATAATGCAAGAAATAAATCCAAGAAAACTGTCCTAGAATGATAGAACATGAAGGGAAAGTAGAAAACCAAAAAAAATAATAATAATTATTGATCATCACCTCAAGGAGATCCTTTGTGAAAAACACATAGGAATACTATTGCTAGATTTTGAAATACCCAGATCAAAGAGAAAATTTTATAATAAATAAGAAAACAATTCAAATACATTGAAATTACAATTAGAATTGTACAGGACTTTAGTAGCCATAATATAAGATCACAGGTCCTGGATTTCTATTTACTGACAATCAAAAGAAATATGCAGGAAAATTGTCTATAATATGGAGTGAGAAAAAAATGAACATTCAATGAATTTACAGATTTTCAGGACTTTTTATCAACCAAACCCAAACTTAATAGAAAATTTAACATATAAGAGCTAATATCAAAGATCGTTTTCAAGAAACTTAACACAAACAGTACTTTTGTTTTTGTTATTTTTTTTTAACATGGGGAATATATACTATATGTTTAAGGTTGACAATAGGCTAACTCAAAAGATACATTGGGACAGAATTAAGGTAAAAATAGTAATTGTGTTACAGAAATGGGAAAGAATAGCTACAAAGGCACTGGAATAAGGAGGAGGACTCCTAGTTCTGAAAATCTACTCACATTGTGAATGGATTAAATAAGCAACACTATATATATATATATATATATATATATATATATATATATATATATATATATATATATATACTATGAAGGGTGTAATAACCTCCAAAATCTATAAAGTAATAAGGGAGGGAGGGTTGGGGAAACAAAAGGGTGTGACAAGAAGACAAAGGAGGGGTCCTTGGGTAGGGGGGAGGTTAAGTAATAACAAGGCAAGTTGAGGAGAAGAATTAAAACAAAGAGTCAGCAAGGAAAGGAGTGTGTGTGTGTGTGTGTGTGTGTGTGTGTGTATACACACACCTACATATATCCTTTCTGAACTATATTCTGGTTGAGGGTGATGTGAGAGATTAAAAAGGGGAAACAGAAGTAAAAAAGGTATGCAGCAGAGAACTAAAGAATAATTTACAAGGAAGTAAAGAAAAGAGGGATACGCATGAATATAATTTCTTCTACTAATACATATAAATATATACATGCATAAATATATGTAATTTCTTGAATTGGCAATTTTTAAAAAATTTTTATTTAATAATTACTTTATATTGACACTCGTTTCTGTTCCGATTTTTTTTCCCTCCCTCCCTCCACCCCCTCCCCTAGATGGCAAGCAGTCCTTTATATGTTGGATATGTTGCAGTATATCCTAGATACAATATATGTTTGCAGAACCGAACAGTTCTCTTGTTGCATAGGGAGAATTGGATTCAGAAGGTATAAATAACCCGGGAAGAAAAACAAAAATGCAGATAGTTCACATTCGTTTCCCAGTGTTCTTTCTTTGGGTGTAGCTGCTTTTGTCCGTCATTTATCAATTGAAACTCAGGTCTCTTTGTCAAAGAAATCCACTTCCATCAAAATATGTCCTCATACAATATCGTTGTCGAAGTGTATAATGATCTCCTGGTTCTGCTCATTTCACTCAGCATCAGTCCATGTAGGTCTCTCCAGTCCTCTCTGTATTCATCCTGCTGGTCATTCCTTACAGAGCAATAATATTCCATAACATTCATATACCACAATTTACCCAGCCATTCTCCAATGGATGGGCATCCATTCATTTTCCAGTTTCTAGCCACTACAAACAGGGCTGCTACAAACATTTTGGCACATACAGGTCCCTTTCCCTTCTTTAGTATTTCTTTGGGATATAAGCCCAATAGAAGCACTGCTGGATCAAAGGGTATGCACAATTTGATAATTTTTTGGGCATAATTCCAGATTGCTCTCCAGAATGGTTGGATTTGTTCACAACTCCACCAACAATGCATTAGTGTCCCAGTTTTCCCGCATCCCCTCCAACATTCATCATTATTTTTTCCTGTCATCTTAGCCAATCTGACAGGTGTGTAGTGGTATCTCAGAGTTGTCTTAATTTGCATTTCTCTGATCAATAATGATTTGGAACACTCTTTCATATGAGTGGTAATAGTTTCAATCTCATCCTCTGAAAATTGTCTGTTCATATCCTTTGACCATTTATCAATTGGAGAATGGCTTGATTTCTTATAAATTTGAGTCAGTTCTCTATATATTTTGGAAATGAGGCCTTTATCAGAACCTTTAACTGTGAAAATGTTTTCCCAGTTTGTTGCTTCCCTTCTAATCTTGTTTGCATTAGTTTTGTTTGTACAAAGGCTTTTTAATTTGATGTAATCGAAATTTTCTATTTTGTGATCAGTAATGGTCTCTAGTTCATCTTTGGTCACAAATTTCTTTCTCCTCCACAAGTCTGAGAGATAAACTATTCTATGTTCCTCTAATTTATTTATAATATCATTCTTTATGCCTAGGTCATAGACCCATTTTGATCTTATCTTGGTATATGGTGTTAAGTGTGGGTCCATGCCTAATTTCTGCCATACTAATGTCCAATTATCCCAGCAGTTTTTATCAAATAATGAATTCTTTTCCCAGAAGTTAGGGGCTTTGGGTTTGTCAAACACTAGATTGCTATAGTTGACTATTCTGTCTTGTGAACCTAGCCTTTTCCACTGATCCACTAATCTATTTCTTAGGAATTGGCAATTTTTTGTTATATATTTTGAATCCTCCCTTATGTCCTGCTGGGCACATGACAATGTTCTCTTTCATTTTGTTTTATTTTCTTTTGTATCTTTGTAGACCTAACACACTACCTGGAACATAGTAGTAAGAACTTAATAAAAAACTTGCAGGAAGAATGCAAGACTGAAGCAGTTCAATCCTTACTAAGGTATCTAGCAAACAATAAGAACTACTCACCTTTATATAGCACTTAGAAAATATTAGACACTATACTAAACACTTTACAATTATCTCATTTGATCCTCATATAAACTTATTATTATTATTATTCCTATTTTACTGGGGCAAACGGGATAAAAGAATTTTCCCAGGGTTACACAATTAATAAGTGTCTAAGGAAGGATTTGCTCAAGTCTTTTGGAAAATAGCCTCTTTTACACATTGTGCCACCCTAGTTGTCCCTACTTTATTCCAATACTTCATTTAGCAATACATGCGAATAACAGTCACTTCCCAAAAAAACCTTTCATTCTAATGAGGAAGAAAACATTTAAATAAACAAATATATACACGATAATTTTTTTGTGAGGAGAATATTAGCAACTGTCGGGAGGTCAAGAGGAACCCGAAAATGTCTGAAAAAAGACTTGGAAGGAAATTAGGGATTCTAAGAAAAGGAGATCAGGAGGTATCATATCCCATCTATGAGAGAACAGAGAACTGCTGGTTAAAAGGCACAAATTTGAGAGATAGACTTTGACCTTCAGCAAAGATTAAAAGAATTTCTCATGTAACTAAGAAAAAAAAAGTTTTGTTTGAAAGTTGAAAAAGGTTTACAATTTGCAGAATGAGGTGACATAATAAACTCTCCCCTCCACCATCATCTTCATTGACTTGAATATTATTCAGTATGCATTTGACCCAGTTGATTTTTTCCCCTTGGGTGAATTGAACCCTAAAAGGGGGTAGTCATTTTTTGCCAACTGGTTTTACATGCTACTCCCCTTCCTGGTCAAATGCCCATTGCATCTTTCCCAATATCAGCCAGAGACAGTGTCATGATTTAACATCCACATTTTTAATGATGAAATAAAAATATGTTCAAAGAAGTTGTTTCATGGATTTGCAGTTGCCTATTAAATCTCTGACATTTATCCTAGGGCTCTCAGAATAATAACTTGGGGGTGAGGGGAAGAGAAAAATCATCATTTTTTTGTTTACACTGAGAGGTTACTGAGGTGGAAAAAGCTATTAGGATCCAAACAGGGAGGTCTGATGCTTCTTACTTATTCCATGGGGCTTTGACGAGATCTGATTCATATTCTAGTGGATTGGCCTTTTGTGGCCTGCTGAAAAGCCATAATGCCTCTGACAGTCAGAATGACTGCATCCCAAATGCTCCTTTTTTTCTCATTTCCATCTAGGCACTCCTCAGAGACTGACTTTATTATTAGAAAGTCAAATGCAGCGGCTGCAGGTTTGATCTCCTGTTTCCTGCAGCAGGGCCTGCTACCCAGTGCTGCCACCCAGGAGAGATTTATGTGATGGCCCTGGTCCATCCATGTAAGGGCACCTGTTGCTCCTTCTCTTTTCTCTCTCCTGACAGGCTTTGTTCTGCAACTCCTTTCTCCTTTTACTTTTAATGAATTTGCAGGAAGAGACCTAGAGCTTTATAACTTTATTTTTTTTTTTTGGAAAATCAGAATGAATCTCAATTGTTAATGATGGTGAAAAAATAATAATGAATAAAATAAAGATGAGAAGAATGAAATTAAATATACTAAAACATAAGTTTTATTGAAACTTATATATCACATTAAAGTTTGCTAGACAATTTATATATAATTTCTCATTTGAGCTTCATGATAATTCATGAGTAAGATAGGGTGTGTCTAAAGAATTCCATTTTGCAGATGAGAAAGAAAAGATGAGAAGTTATATGGTATGCTCAAGACTGCTCAGAGATTAATTTTGAACCAGATCTTCCTGGTCCCAAGTCCAGTAATCTATCCACCATGATACTATGCAATGAAAACTCCTTTTTAATGAGATAATTTATATTTATAATCCTAGTCGAGCTTGAAGATAGTAATTATTATATAGATACCTAGGCATTGGCAATTTTAAGCTTTAATGTCTTAAAACGGACGCTCTCTAT
Organism: Antechinus flavipes; assembly: GCF_016432865.1. Taxonomy (NCBI): domain Eukaryota; kingdom Metazoa; phylum Chordata; class Mammalia; order Dasyuromorphia; family Dasyuridae; genus Antechinus; species Antechinus flavipes. Next base: position 233,839,548 of record NC_067403.1, read on the forward strand.
CTAGAAATTATGTATTTGTGTTTCTGTGATTTCATGGGAATAAAAAAAAAACTAGAAGAAATTTTCTTTACTGGTGCAGGGAAGGAATTTGTGCAACACAGAGTCTTTGAGATTGATTTGAGGACGAAGTAACTTGACCAGCATCACATAGATGGTATATGTCAAAGATAGACTTTAATCCAAATTTTCCTAATTCTGAGTTTAATTTTTAGGCGTTAGTTATACAATAATAATCGTCATGACCAACAATACTACCATCATCATCAAAATCATCATCATCATCATCAAAATTATCTCCTTCATCATCACCACCATCAAACTCTTTAGTGTTTTTGAATCAATTCTACACCTAGAAAAAAACATAAATCTCTGGTCAAGGGACAGTTAGCTGGTAGAATAAATAGAGCACTGGGCCTGAAGACCTGAGTTCAAACCCGGTCTTAGACACACGCTGTATAAACCATGTCATTTAATCCTGTTTGCTTCAGTTTCCTCATCTATAAAAATGAGCTGGAAAAGGAAATGGCAAACCACTCTTAAGTATCTTTGCCAAAAAAATCCCAAATGGCCTCACAAAGAGTCTGACATGACTAACACAACTTAACAACAAAATTATCTGGTCAAGCAGAACAGACTATTGAAAGTTGTTCAATAATCCTTCTTTCCTGGAACAAAAGGAAAATAGAAACACTTGTAAAAATACAAAAAAGAACAAAAAAGAAACAAAAAAAAACTATAGTCATGAAGATTACAAAGTCATAATATTTAAATTAGGGAGGATATCGGTTCAGCTGTTTTCATTTTCTTGCTGATGAAACTGATAGGTCACAGGGACTTGCTTTATGGGGGATATAACATATATATATATATATATAAAATCCTATACTAGGATATTTAACTAATTTCTCTAGCTTAAAATTCATACCTCTATCTGTGAAACTGATTGCGGATACCAGATTTTGCTTACTTTGGGGGCAGGGTTCCCATTCCTCTTAGGTTGATAGAAAACAGAAGACCCATAAGAAACATAAAGCATTAATGTGGTATTTAACTGTAAAAAAATATTTAAATCCTTTGTGAAGTGTACATATGTCTCCAATTTAAAAAAAAAAGATGTGGTTATTGTGTGAATAAACAAATTAGTTATTCCACTGAGGATTTTAAATACTTCCAACGCACATGAATTTCAGGAATTCAAGAGTGCTGAGAGGACTGGAAGCCAGAAGGTACCTTTGAATAAAGGAGCAGAAGAATAGATAGGGAATTTATCTTTCTTCTCCACATTGGTAATGTAGCTTTGAAGGTGACTTATTAAATCAGTAGGTATACTGCATCTGATGGAAAATACATTCCAAGAAGACAAGGTTAGATAGACAGATTCACCTGAGGGAGGAAGCTACTTTAAGGTACAGGATTCCTGTCAGCAAATAATAAAACTGGCCATGGGAAGAAATTGACCCTGAGAAGCCAGCTAAAAAGTCTACCAAGCAGAAAGAGTGTACCCAAAAGAATTTTGTGTGACAATCTTACAAAAAAATTATATTTCCAGTCTCTATGGCACTAGGAGTCATGAAATGCCTTTGTAATACATATACAGACACACACATACACATGCACATTTTATATATATACACACATGTAATACTATATGTGTGTATATATATATATATATATATATAATACATTTTAATATATAACACAAATGTCTCACTACCATTATACTCTTAAGTTTGAACCCATTCTTCCCATGGATGTTTTGTGTATTTGTAGGAGATTGTATTTTAGTTTTGAAAGGGGATGATGCATATTCTTTGATGACTTTGATAAAAAATAATTATATTTATTGACTAGTGGCAGTTGGGAAGCAGATTGGTTAGTGCTAATGGCTACCTAGCATTAGGAATGTGGAACATCTGAACATCTCTATTTGTATATTCCTATAATCTAAATAACAACTATCTACTGGTGACCCCCCTATAAATCTGAGTGGTGACCCCCCCCATAAATCTGAGTGATGACTCTTCTATAAATGTGAGTGGTGAGTCTCTTATGAGTGAGTGAGACTTGGGGGAAAGGGATATAGTACAAAGGAGATATTTTGACATAACTAAAAGCTTTTTATATTACAATCTCTGTAACAATCTATGTATTAAAAGGAGTTAGCTCATCCATATTTATATCTCATACATATATACCAGTGAAATCATAGATTTAGTGCATAATGTTCTAACTAGGTACTTCTTTTAATTCCATGTTGCTTAAACGACGATAATTTCTGTCAACACCATTCCATTTCAGCATCCAGGAGCAAAGGACTGATTGCTTTGTACTATGGTTTCAATCTAGTCCGTCACTTTAATTTTATATGTGGAAAATAATGGGGTTAGTGGAAGATAAATATTGTGCCTAAGTTCACAAAGCTAGTGAGGCATCCAGAACCCAGGCTTTCATAATGCTTTTCATCGTTCATCATTGCAGAAATCCTTCTTATAATCAATAATAAATACTCTCACCATCAAATTAAGTTTCCTCAAACAAACTTTCTTTGAAGCTTTTGCATAACACCCTTTTGACACAAAATATTAATAGCAAATTCACTTAGAACAACTTCCATCAATATTAGCACCAATATAAAAGGTTCATTCAAAGAAACTCCTGAAGGTAAGGAGTCAAAAAAAAAACAACAACACTATACTTATTTTTCCCTTTCTTGGTTTGGAGAGGGAAGCAAAGTACAGCAAATGGCATAGTGCATGGAGGGCCAGACCTGAAGACGGGAAGACTCAAATCCTTGAATTCAAATATGGCATCAGATTCTTATCTGTGTGAACCTGAGAAAGTCATTTAACTCTGGTTGCCTCAGTTTCCTCATCTATAAAGTGACCCAGAAAAGAAAATGACAAATTACTTCAGTATCTTTGCTAAAAATAAATCCCAAAATGGGATGACTGAAGAGCAGGATAGGGTATTTTTTTAAACTGGGTAGTCAAATAATAGGTGTCCATTGGTGTGTATATGTGTATATATATAATTAGATCTTCTAAGGAAGCTCATTCATTTTACAGGTGGCAAAACTAATACATGTAAAGTTTAGTAGCTAACCTAAGGGAATCCTGCATGCTGAGTGAAGGATTTCAAGTTGGAAGGGACCTCAGAAGCCACCTAGTTCAATTCTCTCATTTTATACATGGATGTAGGATGATGGCCAGGGTCCTACTCATCGGAAGCAGGTACCCTGACTCCCAGTGCCACAGATCTTTCCATCACACGACCCTACCTCCCTAACGGCAGGACCCCATTGCCACAGGTGAATTTTTCTGCTGGAGAAACACAGAGCCCCCGATACAGACAGAGCTGTCAAATGCTAACTTCCCAGTGTAGAGGCAGCTTTCAAAACACACTTCAACAGAATCCCAGTGTTGCTGTTACCGTGGAGACAGCAAGGGGAGGGGGTGGCAGAGGCTGAGATGGGGAGGGAGGTGAGGGAGAGGGTACAGGAAGAGACACTGAACCCTGCTTGACATGCAGATCAGTCCCTTTACTCTCTTCTCTGCAGCCCTGCTGCAATTTCTGATCACACAAGGATGGACTGGTAAGGGTTTCGACAACAGCTCTGTACAAAAGGTCAGGCATCTTCTGACTGTGCTTCTTGTCTTCTCCCTTGGCTTAATTGCAGGCAGGGGGAGAGAGGCAGAAGCTTCCCTTCCTCTGGCACCAGAGAATGATTCCAGCACAAATGCCAGACTGACTTGAATGAAATCAGACATTGAGCTCTTCCACTGGTGACCCTTCACTCCAAGACTATGGGTAAATGGTTTTAGACAATGATCATTCCCTTTTTGTATTTATAAACTCCCTTTAACCAGGAACATTGGAAAAGAGGAGGGAGGTTAGATAATGGGTCTTTTCTCCCCCCACCTTCCCCCTCGACAAAAAACATTTATTCATCCATTTGTTTGCTCGTTCATTCAACAAGTAATGATTGAATGTCCATTGTGTGTTTGGTACTTCACCAGGGGGTTAAAGCCATAACTAATCAAAACTACATCTAGGGAAAATCCATTTAGGGGATGGGGGTTTAGAGAGGGGCTCAGCTATGTAATTGCTATGGAGTCAGAGAACCTGGGTTCAAATTCCATTTTTGAAAACCACTAAGTGAAGTTATCTTGGATAAGTCATTTAACTCAGGGTCTAATTATCTTATTTAAGAAGATAAATTATCTTAATTATTTTAAAGATGCATTACTTATTTTAAAAAGATGGATTTCATTTTCTAGTTCTAGATAAATCTAGTTCAGATCTGTCAAGAGAGTGCCAGGTCTTATCTCTTTGAGTCTGAATTGAAGTTGTTGTTCATCCTTCATTCTTCAAGATGATCATGGTATCAGGGAGGTGATGTCATGCTAGGTAAGAGAACTGGATCTGAATGTGGGAAATTGTGCAAGGTCACCAACCTCACTTTCCCCTCAGAGACATCTGGATCCAGGAGATGACTGGAAATGAAAGAAGAGTGAGGAAGATAGCTTTGGGACAGGGGGCCATTTTGGCAGAACCCCATTGAGGACTGCTTAGGGAAGTTAAACCTCAAGCCTTTGGTAAACTAAGAAGCATCAAGGGGGAAGCAACTACTCTAAAGAGGGGACCATCATGGCAAAAAAAAAATTTACCTGGCACTGATAATAGCTCTATTGAGGAATATGAAGATACATAAAATAGACTTCTTGCTCTCTGGGTTGGACTTACTTTAAGGTCATCTAATTGTCCATTTTTTTTTATCTTCAAAAATGTAAAATGTGTGGGATTCTAGGCATAGGTCATTTATTCACTAAATGAATCCAGACATCTCCATGCAGAGGTTTTTTGCTTCCTTCCATCTCTAGCTGCATCACCTGTCACAACTCTAGACTTCCATGATCTTGGAATATACCCTATACTTGCAAATACAAGTCACTAGGAACTCAGTCCTCTACTCATTTTTATTCTTTTGTTAAGAAATAAGAGGAGGCTTAAATGTAGGTCTCCCAAGGCAACTGGAACATGAATTAACTTAGTACCGCCTACTCTTGGTAATCTCTGCCATCGGCATCACAAGGGCTTCTATACAAGGATAATGTAATAAAAAAGATTGCTCTGGGGCATAGTTATGATCTGCTTTATAATTTGAGAGCTTTTTTTTTTAAAGTGAATTTAGCTCTAAATGAAGGTACAGGGTTTGACTGTTGTAGCAACTGACATCTTCTGTTTGGGAATGGATTAAGGAATCCATCTTCCTCTCTCTATACCTCTTTATCTCTGCCTTAAAGAAAGGCTCGCAGAGGGAGAAAAAAATTGAGTTTTACTCCAGATGCACAATGCTTATATCTTATCATCCATTAGTACTGTTAGCAGTTCTAATGATAAGAGATATTGTTGTAATTGGTCTTTGGAGACCCTCAAAATTCCCTCAAAAACATCAGCAGCTGTCAGGTTATCCAAACTCAGATTGTAGTAGTTGATTGGTAGACAGGATACATCCCCCAATAATGTTTTATTTCAAATGATGTTGTAATCCCTATTCTTAACTTTCAGTTGAATCAAAATTACTCTTTTATATTTAAATACACTTTCCTGATATATTTCAGACAATTATATTATTTTTTAAAATGTATTAATGCTTTCTTTAAAAGCAAACACACTTTGAATTATTTTGAATTTCATTGGTCAGCACTAGATTTTTTTTTTCTAAATACAAATCACTTTTTTGGTACCCAGTTTAAATGCCATTTCTTTTTTGAATTTTCCCCTGAATAACCCAATCCTAAGTGATCTCCAATTTTTCTGAAAGTCTATCATTTGTCTTAATCATCTAACCAACCACTTATCATAAATTCTTTTATTAATCTAACGTACAGGAAACCCACCCTTCAAAGACTTATACTGTGGCTTCATGTAGATTAAGACTAAACACAGAAAAGAGACTAGATTTCCCTCTCTGGCTTCTTACCATCCCTACCCAAGAGTAAAATTTTAGGGAATATAATAATCAAACCACCTGTCGATCTATTAATGTTCTAGAATATTACAAGCACCATGCTAAGAAGGCATATAGAAAAAATATATACAAATAGAAAAGATTAAAACAGTCCCTACTCTTAAAGTTTGGTATCACACAAGTGCAGGGTCTTCTCAAAATATGGGCAGGAGGATTCCTTCCAAAAAGGTATTCTAGATTCTAAAATAGCTAATAGGTATAGGTCAGTAGTTTATTTCCTCCCCAGAAAATGTTTAAAGTGAATATTAGCAAATGTAGAGCCATAAAGTAATAATCTATCATATTTATTATACCTTTCCCATGAGATGTAGAAAACTTTGTGAGACTGCTGAAAGGTTTTTAGGCTATTTTCCTTTGACCTCACAGTTTGTTGAGAAATTAACCAGATTGAAATCTCCTGGACAATTGGGCAAGGGCTTGAATTTTCTTTCTTACAGGATAATTTGTGAGTTGAATCAATCAATACTGTTGCAAAAATTACCTTCCTATTATACAGGAAGCATCCCATTTTTGAATTCTCTTTAAATTTTTCTTCATAAAGGTAGGGAAGTCCAGTTTTTAGAATTGCTGATCAAAGACCTATGTTCAGGAAAGTAACACAAAGGAAGACAGCAAAAGACGTTCAAGGATTGAAGCTCACTCCAGAGACCACATTTCCCTTTTCATGTGCTTGTGGTCACTATTGCTCATGGATGGAGCAAGGAAATGGCAGGGATCTGTCCTTTCCCCATCCCCTCTCCATTGCTTATAAGTTCAGAGAAGAGAAAGTATTGAAATAGTCAAAAATGGAAGGATACAAAAGAGAGAAGGGGTGGAATTATTTCCCCCTATCTTTAGGCTACCCCAAAATGGGGTTCCTCAGGAATCAATTATTGAGCATTCTGAATTCATAGGAGGAGTTACTATGTGATCCCAGATCACTTATTTTAGCAAGAAACCAGAGGACATGAATAGATGCATGGAAAAGAAGGAAAAGGTCTCAACATTATCCTAACTTTTCTTCTCAGCTGCATAGGTGGGTGTTTGGTACATAGTAAGTACCTTTAAAATGTCTTGCATTCATTCATTACTTTATCTTTTCAAAAGATCAGTTAATCAATGTGCATTTATTAAGTGATTATTATTTCATACACAGATAAAGAACAGGCATTTATTAAGGATTATTGTGTATGTCAGATTCCATGTTAAGTCCGGGAAAATAAAGAAAAAGAGAGTTTCTGTCCTTAATGAACTTATATTCTAATGAGAAAAGAAAACACATAAAAGAAAGCTGAAAAGGGAATAAGAAGGAGAGGTGAATGTCTAATGAATAGAGTACAAATTCATGGTAAGCACTGAATCTAGCACATTCCCTTGTATATAGAAGGAACTTAAAGTAGCTGTGGATTAATTGGAAATGTCCAAATACAGTCATTCCAACCCTAAACCTCAAGTTTACATTTTTGAAATATGAAAATGGCCTGAAGGTGATTGTTATCCCTTCTCCATTCCAACCCTATATTTCCCTCCCTTAAATCCATAAAATGTGATTCCAGAAAATGTTGGCCAAAACAAGAAAAGGGATATGGTATCAATGGTTAATTTGAGGCAAATTTTGATCCTCCTTCTCTCAAAAAATAATTTTATTATATCTAATTTCTATATCTTTAAAATTCAAAAAATTGTCTTTTAAATATTTTATACAAATAATTATTCACAATTTACAAAGATGTTTTCTGTTCTTTCCTCCTACTCATGTGCACCAGCTTTTGTCTTCTTTCCTAAATACAATCATCAGCAGACTCTCACTATTACAATGACAGAAAAATTTCAAAGGTAATATTTGACTTTCATTTCTAGACCAATCAACCAACAAGCAATTAACAAGAGTTTATTATGTGCTTACATTGTGCTAAGAAAGAGAGACAAAACCATTCTCTGCCCTCGAGGACAGAAAGCAGAGATTCTTCTCTCTAATGGGAAAGTATATATAAATATTTACATATAAGATACATACAGAGTACATAAACTATAACCTTAGAATTGAATTAACTGGTCATGATGGCACAAAGTGTCCTACACAAAGTGGCATTTGAGCTATTGCATTACCTGTTACCCATGCCTTTTTGTGAATCCTATTGAAGATTTATGATTTGGGTGGAAGTTGGACTTGATATATTCATAACTCTCTTTCTCAGATAATAGATTTAGATCTTTAAGGGACAACAGATGACCCAACCCAATCTTTTATAATTCAAAAAATGGAAACTCAGAAATGTGATTTAACCAATATCACACAGGTAGTACCAGGAGAATTGGGATTTAAACAAGGTCCCGACTGCTTCTAAAGCCCATTCCTCTCTATCATGATGTGGTATTAAATTGTTTGATTTCTTCATTCATGTAAAATTTGTTTTCCATTTAAAGTATAATTCTTTGAGGGCAGGGGGCTAACTCTTGCTATTTCTCTGTAATTGAGCTATGTTTTACTATTCCCCAAATATATATACATGCACCTATTCTCTCCCTCTCCCTCCCTCTCTCCCTCTCTCTTTCAATCACACAAGGCAACCCTGTTGTTCCTGGCTGATTATATGCAGAATACTCAGTGCTGTTGCTTAGTTGTCCAAACAAAATATACATGATGCATGATTTCTTACAAAAGATTCTCTTCCATTCTTTCATCTCTTTTCTCTTCTCTTTCTTCCTTCATTACTCTCTCTCTCTCTCTCTCTCTCTCTCTCTCTCTCTCTCTCTCTCTCTCTCTCTCTCTCTTTCTCATCTCTGTTTCTCTCTGTTTCTCCTTCTCTTGCTCTGGATAAGAGAGAGCAAGCTTAATTGAGGAAAAATGGCTCCCAATGAGGACCTGATATTCTTAGAAACTGGGGAAAAACTATAATGGAAAGATTAACAATTTCTCATTTGTCATCTCTTTCTTTCTTTTTAAAAAATGGACATTGTATACAATATTTAACAATAACAGTGACAACTACACAATCAGCAAACCACTAGACAACACAATAAAATGAAAAGTCATTTTAGAATCATAAAGTTCAAATAAAAAAAAAACCTGTTCCTTTGTAAAATTTATTAAATTCTCCTGGGCCTCAGTTTTCTTATCTGTAAATTGAAAGAGTTGGAGATGGATCAGATGATCTCCAAGGTCCTTTCTAACTTTAGATCTATTATCTATGATGACTCCTGTGTGCCAATCATTATTCTAAGTGCTCAGGCTGCAAAGATAAAACCAACAAACCAATATATAAGTCTTTGCCTTCAAGGGGCTTACCTTGTACTAGGGGGGGAAATTAGTATTTACACAGAAAACTAAGGGCTACAATCCAGTTGAAGATTTTTGGAAAGGGGGACCAATTATGATAGTGCTTAAGTTGGGTATTGAAAGAAGCCAAGGATATGAAGAAAGAGAGTTGATTAGGAAATGGCAAAAATTAGAATCACAGAAATTCAAAGTTGGATGGAGCTTCTAGATGGTTATGAGTGGTGGTTTGTTTTTGCTTTCATTATTATTTTGGGAGAGAAATGGGGTTTAGAACCATTGATTTCAACAAAGGAAGAGATTCAAAGAAAACTCCCACTATAGATATAGATCAGCAATTCTTCTGTAACTTACAGTGATGGAGAGGTACCTAAATTACAAAGAACCAGGATCACCCAGTCAATCTGTGTTAGAAACAGTACTTGAACTTGCCTTTCAACAACTCTATCTACTATCCCACAAGGGAATATCAGTATATTTTTTAAATTTACATGGTCTTCAGTGTCTAATAAAGCTTCTGGGTATCAAACACACCCAAATCCAAACACCCAAATTTTAATAATCCAGGAAAAAGACTCCATTGTAAAAATATAATAAGTTCTCAGCAATTACCCTTCATTAATTTTCCTTCTGCTATCATTATAGAACTTTGCTGGCCAGGATGATGTCTTAAGGAGCAATATCTCATTCCCCATCAGGAGCCAAGGGAAGGAGAGTGCTTTACCGGCATTCCCACAAAGCAATCCCAGCTAGAACAAAGACACACATTTGCTAACAATATAAATCAAACCAAGGTAACGGGAGACAAATGCACAGCCTGGAAGGTTAAGAGTAATTAGTAAATAACAAAGATGGCACCAGAGCTGTGAAGCTCACTTTTCGGCTCAGTCTTATAATAGCGGCAGCAGAGGCTTAGTCATGCTTTCAGGGAGAGATATTTATAGGCAAGAGCATGCAGCCGCAAAGTTACTTGTGTGCTTGGTGTGCTGGCATTTTCTTTGTTTGGGGAAGCAGAAAGAGGGAGGAGATCTTAGAAGAACTTACAACCATTTTATTTGTGATTTATAAATTGATGAGGTCATAAGGGAAAGAAGTAAGGACCATGAAAATTCTGGGGAGGTAATGATTGTAAATTTCATTTTGCTTCTGGATTCCTTGCCTGTTGAATGAGAGAATTGGATTAGATGACCTTTAATGTCCCTTCAAAATTCATGAATGTAGGTTTAAATAAAAATGAAGTGGACATCTTATTTCACTGAGACAGGAATTCCTAGGTAAGGATGCTCTACCAAGGCAAGTCAATACCTTCTCTGCATCCAATAGTCTTTTTGTTGTTTAGCTATTCAGGGGTGTCTGATTCTCATGTCCCTATCTCCATGGGATCTTCTTGGCAAAGATGCTGGAGTGGGTGGGCCATTTTCTTCAGTGGATTAAGGCCAACAGTACTAAGTGATTTATCCAGGATCATATAGCTTGGTGTCTGAGGTTGGATTTGAACTCAGGGCTAATGTTTTATTCACAAATCACCCTAGAGACTCTGTAATGTGGATTTTAATAACAGAATTTAATCTCTTCTGTAATGGGCTGAAGCTTGAGTTGAGCCCATTACACTCTTCCAATTTCATTATTCCACTTTTGCCTTTGTTTTACAATTCCAAACACTGTCCTTTTCTTCCCTATGTCCCCAACTCCCTCCATTCTTCAATTCTTTACCAAGCTTTAACTTTTATTTTGACCACCCTCTATCTTCCCACTCTCAATTCTTTGGTGATGAAATTTCTCACTACATATTAACCTCTATGAATACTTTGCCCTATTGTCCTGTCACCAAGAATGAGCTATCCAGTCCCAACCTTGGATTACCTCCCACCATTTTATTGCTCAGTTGTTTATGTCTTTGTGAAATCATTTGTTTTTTCTCCACAATTTCTTGGCATTTCCTTCTCCAGTTCATTTTATAGATGAGAAACTGAGGCAAATAATTTTAAATGACTTGCCCAGTTACTAAGTATCTGAAGCCCAATTTGAATTCAAGAAGATGACTCTTCCTGACTTCAGGGCTGGCACTATTTCAACTACACTGCCTAGTTCCACTGTGGCTTAGGTTTATTCTCATTCACATGCTGCTGAATGGAATGAAAGACAGCCATGGAACCAGATTGACTTGGTTCATTATATTGCATAATCTCAACTGGGCCCCTCAATGCAGAAAGAAATCCTTTTCCCCTCCATAATCAGTTTGCTAACCCATCAAACACAGCTATTCCAAAGCTTTTCATCCTTCTTCAAGCAATCTCTCTCCTACATTCTTAGCTTAAAACTTTGCCTCATACTTCACTGAAAAAAAAAAATCCCTGCTATTCTTTCTTCCCTTATTCTTCATTTTATAACATGAGATATCTTCCCTGATTATCTACTCTGTTTTCATCTTTCAAAAAGAAGTGATCCTTTCCTTTGCCAGGGCTTATCTCTCCATAGGCACCCTTGCTCTCAACCTATCCTGTCCCCTCCAGAAGATTTCCCCATCTACCATAATCATTCTCTTTCATTTTCAACCTCTCCCTGGAATTGGTTGCATCCTTGCTGTCTACAAGAATGTCCATATCTGCCCAGACCTAAAACAAACAAACAAACAAAACTTTGCTTGACTCAACATTTCTGCTAGTTCAATATTTCATCTCCTTTATGGCTAAACTACTTCAGAAAGCCATATCAAATTATTTCTTCCACTTCTTATCCTCTTACCCTCTTCTAAAGGCTCTTCAATTTGTCTTCCAACCATATCATTCAAATGAAACTCAAAAGAAATATATGCATAAGTTGTCTCCCCTGGTAATAATGACCTACTTGAATCCAAGAGAAATTTCACTTTGTTTTTTCTATCCCGGTGCTTAGCACAGTGACTGACACAAATTAAGTACTTGATCAATGCTGTTAACTGGCCATCCAACTAGAGAGCACTGAGGGAGCTTAGTCACTTGTCTAAGGTCATAATCAATATGTGTCAGAGATAGGACTTAATCCTATTTTTCTGGGTTGTTTAATGTCATTAACATTATTGATATCAATAATCATCACGATGATGGTAATGATGAAGATGGTGATAGTGACGATATAAATGCTAGTATCTTTTTGTTAAATACGAAGCAATGTTGGGATTTCTCTCCAAAATGAAGATTTCCACATCTGGCCCAGTTTTTATAAAGATCAAAACATCATTGAGGTAAAGTAGTCCAGGAGTTATCAAAAGTAATGCAAGATTTTTCCTTTTTCTCCTTTTTTTCCTACGTAAAACTTTTGTTACTGCCCCATCAGGGGTGAGTAATGGAATCATTCTGTCTTGGTAACTAACAGGAAACAAGGTACAAAGATGATTTTGAGGAAATTTGATGTCTTTTCTCTCCAGGGAGTTCCACAGTAAGCTGCTGTCTATAACACCCTTCTCTCTGACATTTTCCCTATATGATGGATCAGTACCTTCTCTCCTTGTCTTTCAAATTCTAGTTTTTTTTCTCTGTCCTTATCTTGCCATCAACCTCCAAATAGTCTTTCCCCTGTCTCCTTTGTACAGAAATTATTCAGTGATGGACATAAGTTAATTGGGGTGATGATTGTTTATATATATACCAGAACCCAGCCTTAACCAATCTACCAAAATGCCGTTGCCTACCTGAATCTATAGGCGGCCCTCAGTTTCTACCTAACTCCATCTGGCTCCCTCTTTACCAGCCTAAACTAGAATTGCTTCCAAACTGGTGTTTGGCCAATGGGAATGGAGGTAGTTTTGTTTTTTTTTTTTTTTCTTTGATCTTCATTGTTGCATCCTAGACTTGCAGAAAAGGGATGTAGTATAAGAATAAAAATGGATGGGTAACACAACAGGTGCCCCACTTTGGGGATCAGTTAGGATTTTGCTTGCAGCTCCTATAAAGAATGGCAGTGACCCAAATATAGGCAAACTGAGACTGAACTATGTTCTCCAGTGCATTTTCTGAGCCCTGTATCCTTGTTACTATTATTTACCTAGAACATCCCATGAGTTTTTGCCTCAGGTATCTTCTCACAAGTAAACCAGGGAGAAACTGCTATTCTAAGTCAAACCCTCCATTGTACAGTTGAAAGAATTGAGACAGAGAGGTAAAATAATTTTTGTCCTAGATCACACAAATAAGAATGGCAGAGACACCTATAGAAGTTGGATGTTTATCATATCATCCTTTAATTCTGGGATAATTTTTACTAATTTTCTTTACCCTACGTACTTCTCTGCAGAATGGGCAGATGTTTGTTTTATTGGCCATGGAGTAAGTGCTATTAAGTGTTGAGAATGTGTTCATTATTGCAGATATCAAGGTTATCTACTACATATTGGGCCATTACTGGTCATTTTGACTTCTGTCTTATCACTAGACGTCTATAACTCTGGATGAAAGAATGAGCAACCCAAATTTCATTTGGTTGAATGAAATTTAAACCCAAATCATTTTGGGGTTCATTTAAACCCAAATCATTCACAAGTCAAGAGATCAGAACATAATGTCATGGGTCTCTTCAAAATCAAAGGAGAGTCAACAGAAATGATGTTAAGGGGCAAGGACGCTGTCCCTCCCACCCCCACTGCTCTCCTTTCTACCATTCTTCAGGATGTTTAAAGTTGAGTCCTGTATCACCACCCCCCTTTCTTGCTCTGGGAATAGGAAGCTACTGGATAAGCCTTATAATACTGAACGCCTTATGAAGGAAGGAAGGTTTCAGATGCTTAAGAGATAACCTTCTTGACTCAGGTACAGTACAAGGATAAAAATAAAGCTTCTGAATAGGATGTTTCTGAAGTCATGAGCACCATACAGAGGTATAACAGAAAATAAAATAAAATTCTATGTTAGGAGCTTGTTTTTAATCAAATTCTTTGTAAACCTAAAACACCATATAAAAGAAAATATTAATATTATTTTTGTTGTTCTCTTTTCCTCATTATCTTATTTTAGACTTACAACAACCCACTGCAATAGGGCTCATGGCCATTAGCTTCATCCCCACTTGAAGAATCTGAGCTTTGAACCTACTATCTTCACTGCCAGATCGAAAATAAACAATGACAATGAATGGAACCAGAAACTTAAACTAAAATTTCTGAAAACTTCAATTACAAAAACCAATGCTTTTCTCAGAGAAAAGATGGGGAAATACACATACTTCCTTTTGATGAAGAACGGAAGAGAGAAGTCAGTGTGTAAAATGGCTTTCCTTAATTGCTTCCTTTTGGCTTTTTTTTTCCTAAAGCAAGTTAATATTTAGGCTTAGAAGTATATATTGTATGAGAACAATAGCAACAATAACTAAAACAACCACATTAAAAAGAAAAGAAAAGGAAAATAAAACAAACTACAATAAGAGGGGGGGCTGAAAGACAGACTCCTATTAAAAGTATCCTCTCAAGCAATTTTTTTCTATTTTAAAGTCTAATGTAAATGTGAGTGAAAGTTCCCAAGATTTCTAAAAACTATCCTCAAATTGCCTGAAAAGCCATAAAGAATTAGGAAAATATTGGTAAATGGCAATGCATTTTATTTATATATTTATTTTTTTAGAAGGAAAAAAAAAATGCATTCGCTGATAAGGCCAGGACCAAAAGCGGAGGAAGTTTATTGGATTCTGAAGTGGATTTAAAGGTCATGGTGGCCTGTTTATACAGTATACAACATTATTATAGTCTAATAGAAAAAGGTAACTCACTCATTTCTCCACTTGGTCATTCTATTTGCCATGTGGTTTCATCAGCTGTCAGCTCTAACTTGGGCCTAATTAGAAACTCAATGTTTTGTCCAGTTATCAAAAGGGTTACATTTTGGGGGGGGAAGGGAGGAGAATCACAGAAGAGCCAGAAGGAGAGATTTTAACTCATGTATTTGTTTCCTGTCAGCAGTGATCAAAGCTTTATGAATGAACTGTGATTGAGTACGCTTCCTGAATTTCAAATATTATTTTTTTCCCTTGCATGCTGTTTATTTAAGGGAAGGAAAAAAAAAACAAGAAAAAAAATGACAGATAAGAGACCCAAGATCCAGTTATTAAATTTCCTCCTTTGGGAATTGAATAGAATACTTAGCAATATGAAGAATTATCTGTACAGATGAGGAGGCCAGGTCAATAACTTCTCTCAATGATATCAATTCAGAGAATTGGCTTCCAAATGAATCTAGTTCCAGATCAGTCCAACTGTATAATGTTGATCACAGTATACTTGCAGCTTCTTTCTTTTCCAAAGCATAAAACAATCAGCTGTACCTCCCTTTAAAAAAACAGAACCAAGTCACTGTCCATCTCCAGTAATTTCTTATTGTCACCAAAGTGATGATAATGATGATGACGATACATCCTCAGACTGGCATATGAATATCTCAACAATTTGTTGTCATCTACTTTTCTAAAATTAGTACATTTTACTCTTTGTATTGCTTTATACACTCTCTATTCAACTTAAACTGGTCAACCAGCTGCTCCATGTCATTTCATATTCCATCTGTAAATCTTTAAAAGGGTGGTCCATCAATCCAGGATGCATTTATCTCTGATTTTTTTTTATCTAGAAATCCCTACAGTCATTTAGCATATTACTCAAGAGACACCTCAACCCTAACTAGTTGTTAAAGCCTGTCCTTCTGAAAATACAATGAATTTATAATCTATATATACATAGAATATATAAAGTATATATTATATAAATATGTATTTATAAGAAATATATACACTATATATTGATTGTATATCATTATATTGATATTATATGATATTAATATTTAATATATTATACATTACAAAATATTATATGTAATATATATTATGGTTATCTATATAGTTAGCTATCATATATCCCAGGGAAAAACAAACTCCTGAAAGATAAACTGCTACATGTTTTTTTCCTCTGAATTCCTAGCACCTAACAATGTTTTGCATATAGCAGTCTTTTAATAAACACTTGTTTAATTGAATTAGATTGAACAGGTGGTGGGTTCAGTATCAAGAAGATGTTTTACATTCTCCCTCTGACATTAGGAGTATGACTAAGAAAGGACAAGTCACTTAACATCTCTGTGCCAAAGGCATCCCTCTAAGATTTTAAGTTAAGTTTCAAAAGCTATACTTTAAAAAGAGTCTTTCATGCTACCATCTTCAATCATTTTAACTCTATGAATGAAGTTATGTTTGAAACTTGGGACAAAAACAGAAAAAAATCTGATCCTTGCCTTCAAGGACTAAACATAATACTGGGAGTTAGGGGTGGAGAAGGGAGATTTTTAAAAATACAATGCATGCATTAGGTTATGAACAACTGAAAAGCAGGGAATAATTTTTTCTTACTTGCCTGATTTGTAGGTGCTTAATAGTGTCTTTTTTTTCTCACATATGCATATATATGAATATGTGTATGCATATATACTTAATTATATAAGCACAAGTACATCAACATACATATTGGAACACATAAATGCACATACATACACTTGTGTGTATATATATATTTACACAGGTACATCTGTATATATGTATATAGATACAGAAATATATAGGTACATATAAAATGCATATCTATTTATAGATGATATATGTATGATGCATCTTGAAAGAAAGTACTAATATTTTTCTCACTTTATTTGTGTCACATTATATATTTTATAAAAATTCTTATTGACTCGAAATATAAAAAATGGGTATGATGACTACAAAATATACATATATATGTGTATATATATATATACACATATATATAATATACATACATATACATGTACAGGTATATACATAGGTCTTATATTCAAAATATACACATAGATAGGGGTATATATGTATTTATGCAGATGTGTAATTATATATATTTATATGTACATTTATTCATAATTTATAAAATTGAAGAAGGAGGAAATCCTTGCTTATGAGGAATCTAGAAAAATCTTCAGGGGCAGTTGGTATTCAAACTGCTCTGTGAAGGAGGTTAAAGAGTCTTCATGGCTTAACTGATAATCTTGTGCATTTCAGATATGGATTTTGATTATTTCCTTAGATGTGCAATGGAAGCTATAATGCCTTATGAATTCTAAGAGTCAAAATGGTGGAGTAAGCAAAAAGGCTTCATAATTCTCCGATATTTATTTCCCCCCCCCAAAAAAAATCAGTGTTCCCTCCCAAAAAAATCTCGGAACAGTGTAATTAGCGAAAAAAAGTAGAAGCAATCTTTTAGCTCAAGAAACTTGGAAGATCATCAGGAAAGGAGTGTCTCACTCAAGTAAAAGGGCAGAGAAGTCCAGGACAGAAACATCCCAGCAATCCCCATCTCAGGAAATCACAGGTAGCATATTCCTGCTCCACTTCCCTGTGGCTCAGGCTATTACCAGAAGTCCTGCATCTCCCCCAAGGCCTCAGCATCACTTGGGAAATGGGCAGACTCTA
This sequence comes from Antechinus flavipes, assembly GCF_016432865.1. Taxonomy (NCBI): domain Eukaryota; kingdom Metazoa; phylum Chordata; class Mammalia; order Dasyuromorphia; family Dasyuridae; genus Antechinus; species Antechinus flavipes. Next base: position 233,857,283 of record NC_067403.1, read on the forward strand.
ACTCTGAAAACTTCCAAGTGCTTTAGCATAGCACTGGGCAAACAGGCCTTCTCCATCAGCCAAACCTCCAAGAGCTTCAGGGTAGCCCCAGGTAAACAGGCAGATGGGATCTCAGCACACACCGAACACCAGCACTAGTACCCCAGCTCAGAACAAAGTCAGCTGCCAAACCCCCATAGCTTCCAGCAGCATCAACCACCGCCCACTTCCCATTCTCAATGCAGCCCAAGAGAGTCAGTCCCTGTGGGTCTCAAGGCAGCATCAATGCAGCACCAAGTAAACAGACAGGGACCACAACCACTAGCACAAGAAGCCTAAGACAATGTCCCTTCCTTCCCAGGAACAGAGCTCAAATTTAAAAGGAAGGGGAAAAGGCCAAAAGAGATGAGCAAAAAAAAAAAAGAAAGAAAGAAAAAGAAACACACACACACACACACACACACACAAACACACACACAAAGAATCTGGTCATAGAAAGTTATTAAGGTGACAAGGAAGATCAAGACACAAACTTAGAAGAGAATAGCAGCTGTTAAAACACCTAAGGGAAAAACCTCAAATTAAAATGGTTTGTGGTCTCAAGCCCAGGAAAAAAACTCATGGAATAGAATAAAAAGGAGCTTTAAAATTATATAAAAGAGGTAGAAGGAAAAGTGGGAAAAGAAATGAGTAAGGTAAGAGAATGATGAAAAAAGACAACTTTGAAAAAGAAGACAACTCCTTACAAAAGTAGAATTGGTCAAATATACAATGAGATACAAAAGTCCACTAGAGAAAAATAATTTAAAAAGTAAAATTGGCCAAATAGTAAAGAAAACACAAAAACTAATTGAGAAAAACAACTACTTAAAAATTAAGAGTTGGGCAAATGAACACTAATGACTGTGTGACATCAAGAATCAAATAAATTCAAAAGAATGAATAAAAATAGAAGAAAATAGAAAATACTTCATGAGGAAAACAACTGACCTGGAAATTAGATTCAAGAGAGACAATGGCAGAATCATTAGACTACCTGAAAATCATAATAAAAAGGAGGACCTCAAGCATATCTTTCATGAAATTGTCCTGATATTTAGCCAGAAGGCAAAATAGACTGTGAAAGAATTTACCTATCTCCTTAGGAAAGAAATCCTAAAATAAAAATTCCACGGAACATCAGAGCCGAATTTCAGAATTATCAAAGTCAAGGAAAAAATATGGCAATGGCCAGAAAGAGGCAACTCAAATATTCTAAAGTCACAATCGGGATAATATAGGACTCAGCAGCTGCTACATTAAAAGATCATGGAACATGATTCCAGAAGGCCAAAGGAGTTAATACTACAACCAAGTATCACTTACTCAGTGAAATTAAGCATAATACACCATAGGGGGAAATAGTAATTCAATAAAATACAAGGATTTCATGATAAGGCAGAACTAAACTAAAATTTGACCCCCAAGAGAAGCATAAAAAAAGAAAAAGAGAAAACATTAGGAATCCAATATAGCTAAGCCATTTACAAGCAAAGATGTTACATATAATTTTCAACCATTTAATATTTTATTTTTCCAATTAAATGTAAAGACAGTTTTCAACATTCATTTTTCTAAGATTCTGAGCTTTAATTATTCCCCCATCCACCTCTCTTTACTCCATTCCCTAAGACAACAACCAATCTTATGTAGGTTATACATGTAGAATTATTTTAACCATATTTTTATATTTGTCATATTGTGCAAGAAAAATCAGAGCAAAAGGGGAAAAACACAAGATCGAAAAAGCAAATAAAAACACCACCAAAAAGGTTGCTTCGAGCTGCATTCTCCATAGTTTTCGCTCTGCATGCAGATGTCATTTTCCATCCCATGTCTATCAGAATGGTTCTGGATCACTGTATTGCTGAGAAGTTACATCTATCACAATTGATTACCATAAAATATTGCTATTCCTATGTATAATGTTCTCCTGGTTCTGCTCACTTCACTCAGCATCATCTCATGTAAGTCTTTCCAGGTTTTTGTTTTGTTTTTCCTGAAATCTGGCTGCTCATCATTTCTTAAAGAACAATAGAATTTATCACTTTTCATATAACACAACTGGTTCAGCCTTTCCCCAATTGATAGACATCCTTCAATTTCCAATTCTTTGCCACTAAAAAAAGAGCTGTTACAAATATTTTTGTACAAATCCTTTCCCTGTTGGAATCCTTACTAACTGCTAAGTAATTAGAGTTGATCTAATCTTACAAGAAGATGTTTTGGGCAGAACCTGAAACAAGGTACTAAGTAGAACTAATTAATACAAGGCTTGTGTTCAAACCTTTACTCATTGGAGTTCAATGAGTTCACACCTCCCTTGAAGCTTTGGGCCAGAGAGCACTATGGGAGAAAACCCATAATCCCTCTCTCCGGAAGGAGCATAAATAGGCCAATGGGCCAGTCGAAGAAGTTCTTCAGAGAGTGAAGACGCTACAAGTCGAGATTTCACCAGATGACATGAAGAGTTGGAGTTTGCTGGAGGCTGAAGAAAGCAGAGGCAGAGGCTGAAGGACCAGACCTTTGGATTTGGTGACATTCGGAGAGAGCTCTTGGAACCAAGCAGAGAGATAGGCCTCTAAGCTAACCGGGCTATATTGGGATAATAAAAGATCTGAACTTTTATCACCTGGCTGCTTTTTGAGAAGAAAAAGCTCACCAACATTTTGGCGCCCAACGTGGGGCAAACAGACCCCTCAGTGGATTTCAGTGGAAAAGCTACGATCCTGATTCAAGTGGAAAAGCCTCTGATCCTGATCCAGTGGAAAAGACTCTTCAACCCAGAAATTAGAGTGAGTACAACAAAGAAATTTTGTTAAAAGAGTTAAAGTAGAATTTCATCTAAGATGGGACAGATATTTAGAAAACAGCCTGTTTCTGTTCAAGGAAATGTTTAGAGAGCATTGTCAAAGTTATGGAAAGCCAAGGTTTAATTATAAGTTTACAGCAAATCACTGAACTTTTACAAACTGTAAAGGACATATGTCCTTGTTTCTCTCTTGATAAGGAATTAGATCTAAATGAATGGAAATTAGTTGGAGAGGATCTTTGTCAATTCTATGATAAAAATGGGCCTAACTCAATAATTAATACATATAATGTAATACAATTGGCTATAAGAAGTTATTTAAGTGATAGAATGATGAAAAGGAAAGTACAGGAGGAAGAAATGCCAACTTTACTAGGTGAAAAGGAGGACGAATCAGATGATCCCATAACAGTGTATGAGCAAATTTCTAAGGCTGCAATAAAAGCTTGGAATTCTCTCCCTGGACAGAAAGATGGAAATAATGCTTTCACAAAAATAGAGCAAGGTCCCAATGAACCTTTTGCAGATTTTGTGAGACGTTTACAAACAACTGTAATAAGAACCATTGGAGATAATGCAGCAACAGAAATAATGACCAGACATCTGGCTAAAGAAAATGCCAATGAGATTTGCAAGAGAATTATATGGGGGCTAGACAAAGATGCTCCTTTAGAGGAAATCATAAGACGCTGTGCCACAGTGGGCACAAATGCTTATTATGCCCAGACTATGATGAACATGGAAAGACAAGGTCCTTCTTGGCAGAGGAATTCTAGAGAAACTCGTCGATGTTTTCAGTGCGGAAAAGTTGGACATTTGAGAGCTCATTGTAGATATGGAGATAGAGTGAGAAGACAGGGTGAGAGAAAACCCAAAACCCCATGTCCAAAATGTAACCAAGGCTTTCACTGGGCCTCTAAATGTATATTGACCCAGAGGAATGAGAGGCAGGGCCCAGCTCTAAAGTATCAATCAAAGGACAGGTGGGGCATGATAGCAGCTGAGGTTACACCCAGAGAGACTTTAGAAATTCAGAACTCTGATGTCATCAACCAACAGAAAAGCAATCAGGATTACAGTTGGGAAGAATACAGGCCTTTTAAGACAACAAGACAATATCCAATGCAAACGACTCCAATGTAATTACCAGATGATGAGAAATCCCAAATTTGGTAAATAGAAGGGAATTAGATTAACTGCTTGGGGAAGAGGATCTGCTTATATTTCCACAGGTGGAAAAGGCTAACAATGAGACTGTCAAAAGAACTTTAAAATCTTCAGCTTTCAGTTCCTGAAAAACCAGCAAGAATCACTGGATTCCCTGAGATGAAAAATTGTTGATGAGACCTTTTGCAGTACTTCAGAGCTTACAGGAATTATTAGATTCCTGGCACATGAACTAACGGACAATGGATTGCTTATGGACTATTTCTAGGACTTATGGACATGTGTAAATCTTCAGGTTGATTCATGTTGTTACATTACTACTAGCCTGTGTTATATTGCTATGTGCTCATGTAAATTATGTATAATGCCTCCCATATTGATGGATTTATGTGTACCCCCTCAGAAACTCCCTATGTTTTAAAACAAAAGAAAGGGGAGATGTTGGAATCCTTACTAACTGCTAAGTAATTAGAGTTGATCTAATCTTACAAGAAGATGTTTTGGGCAGAACCTGAAACAAGGTACTAAGTAGAACTAATTAATACAAGGCTTGTGTTCAAACCTTTACTCATTGGAGTTCAATGAGTTCACACCTCCCTTGAAGCTTTGGGCCAGAGAGCACTATGGGAGAAAACCCATAATCCCTCTCTCCGGAAGGAGCATAAATAGGCCAATGGGCCAGTCGAAGAAGTTCTTCAGAGAGTGAAGAGTAGGACAGGATAAAAAATAACTGAACAAAACAATAGAACCTGAGAATATAAAGATAACATAGACCCAGTATTAAAGAACCTTGGAAAAATACATACTATATATACACAGAAAAATAAAATAAATAATTTAATTAAATAGAGGAAGTAATACGTAAATGGATGAGAAAGCTTTTTGGAGAATATGATTATTGAACTGGTTTTGTTTGATTCATTTCTTTCTTAAGGATCTTCCTTTAAACCCAAATCACTCTCACTCTCATGGATTAGCCAACAAGGTCACCAGACAAGCCCCAGTTGCTCACTGTTTGGGTCCAGATTGATTCAGAGTGAATGTAATAGGAATCATTTCTATTTGACCAGAAACTCTGAGTTTTTTCCTCTCAGATTTATTTGTTTGTTTATATTTTGACTAGGTGAAAGAGGCCCTTCTTTCCCTCAATTTCTACTTAGTCTTAATCACTGAATTGGGGGGGGGGGGGCCCTCAGTCAGAGGCCTGTAAAAGACTTAGCTTAAAAAGACCTAAGTGTTTTTAACCAGGGCCATGTCCACTTGTCCTGATCTACATCTGGCCATTGGACCCAAATGACTCTGGAGGCGAAAGAGAGATTGGTGACTTTGCACAACCTCTCACACTCAAATCCAATTCCCTTGCCTGTCATGGCATTATCTCCCAGAGGTCATGGTTCTCTTTGAGAACTAAGGAAAAATCCAACAGCCCTTTATTATACAAATGAGGAGCTAAGAGCTAGCAATTAAATTATTTGACCAAGATCAAAGAAGTAATAAGTAGCAGATCCTTCAATTTAGCCTAGGTATCTCTGAGTCCAAATCAGCATTTTTTCCACTCTCTTATATTATTTTGAAAAAAAGATAAGGATTCACAGAGAGGGAATGCACTCCATCTATGGAGGCCAAATTGTGGAAAAGCATGAAGATGCAAGTTGTATATTGTTTTGGGAGAATATTTCCTATTCAAATTTAGTTCAAAAATGAGAGAGAAAGAAAATAAAAAATTGGGAACACAAGAAACAGTTATGGGAAATAATAAATGCAAGTGTAAAATACTTATATTTTAACCAAGAAGTATAGGAGGTTTTTGACCAGAGAGTCAGCCACTCCCACATCCCTTTAATTAAATTAATTTAATTAAAATTAATCAGTTTAATTTTAATTAATAAAAACTACTAAGTGTCAGGTAAGAGTCTAAAGCAGGTCACCACAATTCCAAACTCTGATCTTTGTGTCACACTGTATTTTCCACTGCAATATCTTGGGCCTTAGTAGGACTGATTTCTTCAGAAGTTGTACTAAACAGGTGATCGCAGAGAGAAATTAGACTCCTTCTAGCTCTTGGGAGAATTCAGAAGCAGCCATGCAAACAGGTGAGAGATGAACATAGCACAACCTCTGAGACTTGCCACTATCTATGTGGGTTGGAGGGGCCAAAGGGACTAATACATAGCCATCTGTTCTTTGCACATGATGCACTTATAAAAATCTCACACCAGCAACAAAACTAGAGGTGATCAGCTGCTTCATTATGCCCCTGAGATAACTGGAGACAGAGGTTGAATGACTTGCCCAAGATCCCATAATGAACTCTTAGCCTACTTTGGTCAAGGAACCAGGTCAGGACACTTGGTCAAGGTCCTTTCTACTATATTCTGCTTTCAGTTCCTGAAAAACCAGCAAGAATCACTGGATTCCCTGAGATGAAAAATTGTTGATGAGACCTTTTGCAGTACTTCAGAGCTTACAGGAATTATTAGATTCCTGGCACATGAACTAATGGACAATGGATTGCTTATGGACTATTTCTAGGACTTATGGACATGTGTAAATCTTCAGGTTGATTCATGTTGTTACATTACTACTAGCCTGTGTTATATTGCTATGTGCTTATGTAAATTATGTATAATGCCTCCCATATTGATGGATTTATGTATACCATGTATATCGGTTACAAAGTTCTGGCCCATATTGATGGATTTATGTGTACCCCCTCAGAAACTCCCTATGTTTTAAAACAAAAGAAAGGGGGAGATGTTGGAATCCTTACTAACTGCTAAGTAATTAGAGTTGATCTAATCTTACAAGAAGATGTTTTGGGCAGAACCTGAAACAAGGTACTAAGTAGAACTAATTAATACAAGGCTTGTGTTCAAACCTTTACTCATTGGAGTTCAATGAGTTCACACCTCCCTTGAAGCTTTGGGCCAGAGAGCACTATGGGAGAAAACCCATAATCCCTCTCTCCGGAAGGAGCATAAATAGGCCAATGGGCCAGTCGAAGAAGTTCTTCAGAGAGTGAAGACGCTACAAGTCGAGATTTCACCGGAATGACATGAAGAGTTGGAGCTGGCTGGAGGCTGAAGAAAGCAGAGGCAGAGGCTGAAGGACCAGACCTTTGGATTTGGCAACATTCGGAGAGAACTCTTGGAACCAAGCAGAGAGATAGGTCTCTAAGCTAACCGGGCTATATTGGGATAATAAAAGATCTGAACTTTTATCACCTGGCTGCTTTTTGAGAAGAAAAAGCTCACCAACATTTCCCCTTTTTTATGATCTCCTCGAGATACAGACCTAATAGTGGTATTGCTGGATCAAAGGGCATGTAGAGTTTTATAGCCCTGTGACTATTATTTTACAGAGGTATGAAAGACCTATTATTGTGGAAGAGAAGACAGGAGGGTAGCAATAGACATTTCTATAAAACCTTGGTTCCCACCTCCTAGGCTTGATCTAAAGTGCCTTAATTCCAAAGTCAGCAGTCTTCCCGCTCTTCCATATCACCTCCTAGTTGTTCAGGGGATGCTACTTTTTCAATTGCCTATTTGTCTGAGTAGCATGTATCTCTTCATATATGAGATAGACTGAGGATGATTCCATTTCTTGATGTTCCTTGATATTTACTTGCTCTGCTTCCCTCTATTAAATGCTTCTATTTGTCAATGGTTACTGCTTTGCTCTTAAGTATCGAATCCTCTAGATGGGAATTTGGGCCCTATTTACATAATTTTGAATATCTAAAATAGATTTTAGATTATGTAACAAAGGGTTCTATATTCTAATGGGACTTATTTTACTTGACTATTTTTTAAAAAATCTATTCATCATAAAAGTCACAGACAGAAAATAGTGATTAGTCCATCATTACAATATAATTTGTGACTTCTCCCTTTTTTAAGTCACTTGAATTGACTGGATTTCTCATATTAACTTGTCTTAAGCAAAGGAACAGCAGACTGTGATTGTATGAGCTGGTATCCACACCTAAGTGTTGTATAAGTTGATTCAGTTAAAATTGAAAAAAATAAACACAATGTGCATCTATAATGTCAAAATATTTCTGTTCTCTAAATTCAAAAAGACTAAAATTTCACTAAAATGCAATTGTTTGTATTTCTATTCTCCTCACCCCACTTCTCTGCGGCTGCCCCTTATTTTAGATGAAGGGTGTTTGAAAATAAAAAAAAGCACTGCTATAAATAGTTTTGTACATATAAGTCCTTTCTCTTTATTTTTTCTCTTTGGGGTATAAACCTAAAACTTGTATTGTTGTATCAAAGGATATACACAGTTTATGGCCCTTTGGTTATAATTCTAAATTGTTCATAAAATGATATTTAAATATGTGTATGCATACGTATATGTATATGTATGTATGGAAGGTGAAAGAAGTTCAAGTAAGAGAAGATAAACACAATAGTGTGACATTTCCCTAAAAGAATATTTTCAGAAGTACTAAAGGTCAAAATAAGTGGTGAAGACTTTTAGAGAAAATTCAATAAAAATGAGAGAGGAGAAAGAAGGGAGAGAAGATGAAGTGGAAGAGGAATAGAGAGAGGTGGAGGAGGAGGCCAAGAAGAGATGCAGAAGAAGGAAGAAGGAAGAAGAAACAAGAAACAAGAAAGAAGGAAGAAGGAAGAGGAAGAGGAAGCAGAAGAAGAAGCAGAAGAAGAAGAAGAAGCAGAAGAAGAAGAAGAAGAAGAAGAAGAAGAAGAAGAAGAAGAAGAAGAAGAGAAGAAGAAGAAGAAGAAGAAGACAAAGAAGAAGAAGAAGAAGAAGAAGAAAACAAGACAATGACAAAGAACAAGACCAAAGAGGAAGAAGACAAAGAAGAAGGAGGAGGAAGAGATAGAAGATATGTAGAAATACAGAAGCAGAAGAAGAGAAGAGGAGGAGAAAAGAAAAAATCTTCAAACTATAGGTCAGGAAGAGCTTGACTTTGATAAAATTCTAAAAGAATTGTTAAAGACATGATAAGCAATGAGAAAAGCAAGGCAGGAAATACTAATAAGCAGGAATTAACAAGGGCTTACAACAATTTCTTTTATTGGCTGTGTTATCATAATAGTAGCTCAGGAAATGATGTGGATAAATCTTAAGTTAGAATTTTTAAACTATTTGATAAAGTTTCACATGCCATTGTTGTAGAGTGACTGAAGAGATTACCAAAAAAAAAAAAAAAAAAAGGTGGTGGTGGTTGAGGGGAGAGGGGTTGCAACTTCTTTGAATGGATGAATAAAAAAAATATTATTAATGATTTCAAAGTCTCCAATAGACTGTTTCAGTGATCTGTACTAGACCTTTTGTTATACAGCATATTTCCTAGTGACTTAAATAAGATCAAAGATGGTTTACTTATCAGATTTGCAGATTACACAAAAATGAGAAAAATAGTTAATTTACTGGTGTCAGGAATATAAAAGTTCCTGCCAAGCTAGGTCACTGGGCTAAATCTAATCAGATGAAATTTAATAGCAGTAAATGTCAAGTCTTATCTTTGGTTCTAAAATAAGTTTCACAAAAATGAAAGCGGTCTAATCATTCGATTAGACTCAAGGTTTATTTATTTGAGGTTTTCAATGGACAGTAATCTCAATGCAAGTCCAAAGTATGATCTAACAGCTATAAAAGCTATTGCACTATATGGCTTCATTTAGAAAAGTAAAGTTTGAAAGATTCAGAAAACTCAGAAATACTTTACTATGTCCTGGTCAGTCCAGATCTGGCAGACAATGTTCAATTATCTGGACCACATTTTAGGAAGTGAATCAAAAAGTCTAAAAGGATTCAAGGGAAATTAGCTAAGACAGCAAAGGATCTTAGTATCATATTAAATGAAATTGCAGTAAATAGTACATTTACCTTCAAGAAGGGAAGACTTAGGAAACCATGATAATTATATTCAAGTATTTGAAGGGCTATCATAAGGAAAAGGAAAGAGATTTTTTTCCTGTTTAACTTCAGAAGAGAGAATTGAAATTAATGCTTGGTAATGATAGAGAAACAAATTTCTCCCTGATACTGTGGAGAAGGGTGAAAAGTGATTATGATGAGAGTTGGTCAAAAGTTGAACATCCTGCATCAAGAGGCATTGGATTCTCCCTTTAAGATCTTGAAGTAAAGGCTTCATGGCAGCCTGTTGGCCATGATATAAAGGCAATTCCCTTTCACGTATGGGCTGTACCAGATGGCCTCTAAGGTCCCCATCCAACTTGGAGGTTCTGCAAGTCTGTGATTGATCATGGTTTAATTCCAAGTCACAGATAATTAAGTGATGTCCTCTGTTTATAGAAAAGGATAACATTGATCATTTCGGGGGATTTCTTGCAGTTTCCAGAGAGACCAAAGAAACACCAAGGATGATTATCAAGTGAGTTGTCACATTTCAAAATTACTCATGGAAATGTTCCTAATTACCTGTCTTAGGCTGCAGCAAATAACAGGCTTACTAAATTAGTAATGCGCAGCATGATTTAATGAACGAGCCTGACACCTACTTCTCTTATAATTCATGGAGGGAATTGAAAGATTTTTTTAAAATCATCTTGAAAACAACAACAACAACAACAACAACAACAACAACAACAACAACAAAAACCTCTTCCAAATCCAGGTTCTTTATTGATATATGCTGCAATCTTCTCAATGTCCATTGGAAATATTAAAGTCTGGGGAGAAAGCCAATATTAATTATAGAAGGGGGAAGTACTGAAATGTTCACAGTTATAATGAAAAGTTAAGAGTAAAATCTGTAGCCATTAAAGGAAAAATAGGAAAAGACTTTCCTTCTTTCTGTCTTATCCCACCTTTTTCTATATGCCCTCTGTTAAAAAGTAAGCTCCTTGGAGACAGGAATTATCCAGCTCTGTTGTGTTTTGCTATTCCTAGAACTTAATACATTGCTTATCATTTTTTAAATTTTCAATAAATGTTCTCTCTCTGTTTCTCCTCTTCTCTGTTCTTACTTTTTCCTCCTCCTTTTCTCTCTCTCCTCTATCCCATCTATTTAGCTATCTTAACCATATACTCATTTATCTTTCATCTATCTTATTTATCTATACATTCATCTACCTATTTAATCATATATAATGGATATCACATATACATTTATCTTTTAATCTAACCCTATATTCCTCTATCCATCTATCTGTCTATATCAACATATACACATACATATATATATATATATATATACATACATGCATAAACATGCATGTATATATGCATGGAATCACACAAACACACACACATACTATATTTATATATACACATACACACAAACACACGCACACTCTCTCTCTCTCTCTCTCTCTCTCTCTCTCTATATATATATATATATATATATATATATATATATATATATGCGCACACACGTGTGTGTACATAGAAGGCAGCTCATGACTCCTCAGTAGATAGAGCACTGGCCCTGGACTCAGGAAGACATGAATTTAAATCCAGTCTCAAATAATTCCTAGCTCTGTGACTCTGGGGGAAAAAAATCACAACTTTGATTGTCTGACAAAATGGATCCATTTAAGAAGATCATGGCGAACCATTCTAGTACCTTTTGTCAAAAAAATCCTAAATGAAGTCACAAAAGATTGGACACTACTAAAATAACCAAATAACAAAATACATGCACACATTAATAAAATGTGATTTGATATGGTATTATGTAATTAGTATGATATAAATCTGATTAGCAAGTCTCAGTCAGAATTTTAATTGAGATCTTGTGAATTCCAAGTCCAGTGCTCTAACACTACAGCAATAGAAATAAGTCCCTATGGTACATATTGACTTAGAAAACCACAAATTAATATTATTTATGTTTTGCTGTATTTTGTGTATTCTGTCAAATATTTCCCAATTATAATTCAATTTGGTTCCATAGAAAAACTATCTAGATTATCCACAGATAGTTTTGAGACATCATGAAAATTAAAAACATATTTTCAGGACATTAGATGGACTCATGTCAACATTTTGAAAGGGCACAAATTAGTATGTAGAGTGCACAAACAGGGTTGAGTGGCAAACTGCTTCAATGGAAGGACCATCTCTATTAATGAGTCTGAAGTTTTGGAGCAGCATGAACAAAAACAACAAACATCATCTCAATGTCATCATCATCTTCAAGAGATCTGAGTTACACTCATGGAATCCTAGGTTTTTAATTGAAAAAGGATAGGGGGAGTGGGTCTGGACCTAAAATTTCATTGCTAGGCAGATAGGTGCATGGTAGATGGAGTTCTGGACTTGTAGTAAGGAAGTCCCGAGTTCAAACCCAGATAGATGGATAGAGGAATATAGGGTTAGATTAAAAGATAAATGTATATATGATATCCATTATATATGATTAAATAGGTAGATGAATGTATAGATAAATAAGATAGATTTAAACATCAGTTTAAAATATGATAAGCAATGTATTAAGTTCTAGGAATAGCAAAACACAACAGAGCTGGATAATTCCTGTCTCCAAGGAGCTTACTTTTTAACAGAGGGCATATAGAAAAAGGTAGGATAAGACAGAAAGAAGGAAAGTCTTTTTCTATTCTTCCTTTAATGGCTACAGATTTTACTCTTAAAGTTTGTATGACTTTAGACATTTAATTCCTTTTTACCTCAGTTTCCTCATCAGTAAGTGAGGATAATACAGGAGTTGATTCAAGGATAAAATGAGATATTTGTGAAGTGCTCTGCAAACCTTAAGGTGCTACAGAGAGGTCGATTATTATTAATAATGATAAAAATATTTTTTCTGCAAAAACATGTCTGTAACTTACAGTGTTAGATAAGTGCCTAGTGCTCTAAGATATTTAATTAACCCAGTGTTAACTAGTCAGTTTGTGTCATAAGCAGATCTGAAATCCAGACTTCTCCTGGCTTCAGGTCCAGTTCTCTCTTCTCAATATTATATTCTTTCTTTGAGGGTGGAAGGGACTTTAAATGTTATCTAATCTAAAACTTTGATTTTACAACTGAGGTGGCTGAACTCCAAACAGAAAAATAAATGACTTGTCCAAGCTAGTAAATAGCTGAGTGATGGGTCAAATGAAAGGTATTTAATAAAACTGGTGCAGTCACCAGACAGCCACAAGAACTTGGACAAGACAGTTCCTCTCCGTAGTTTGGGTCTTAATGATCTCTAAATTGTTTTTGAACACTAATATAGCCTTTCTACTTCTAACATTCTTTCTTAAAGTTCTAAAATGCAGAATCTTAGGATAAGTGAGATAACTAGGATTAGTAACCAAATTTCCTCATTCCAATTGATCCATACATGTAATATTGCTCCAATATACTGGTCATTAGTTACCATGTCACACTTAAATATCCCCTTTTTCACTAAGACGTCCCTAATCCTTTCACTCAATCTTCATAGCCAAAGAACTCAAGGCTCTTCACTATCCTTGTGCTATTTTTTCTGGATATTTTCTGGCTTATTCACATCCTTCTTTAACACAATTCTCCAGATATCATTTGACCAGAATCATCAACTAACATGTACTCATTAAGTGCCTACTATGTGCCAGATACCGTGCTAAGAAGCAAGGAGACAAACAAGGCCAAATGTTAAATCCTTCTCTCAATGAGCTCACAGTCTAACGAACAGATCGCCATGTTAGGAAAAAAATCTATTTCAAATTTTTGTATTTTATAAAATAGTTGAACATATAACTTCACAGGGCTGAAGGTGACACATTATGGATTTGTGTCTCAATGAGAAAGAAATAATAAAAGTGATCATTTATTTAGTTTGTAATGTCTGAATACTTTCCAAAAATTATGTTTTTTGGTTCTTGTAAGGAAGATACTATTATTATCCCTATATTCCATATAAACAGTGAGACAAACCATTCACTGACATCTGACACAGTCTTCAAATCCAAATCTTTCTGACTCTGAATCCAGTCCTTAATCTATTACTTCATATTTTATAATTAATGTGTAAAGCTAGTCATTTGTGCATATTGATTTTGTCTTGTTTAATCCTATATCACTCCTTAAAAAATTAATTCAAGTATCCAATTAATCCAAGTAATGATTCATGATTAAGAGAAACAAGAAAATCACCTTCTCTGGAAACACTGACCAGAGAATGATCTAGGAAGCAGATCTAGATTCTTCTCTTTGCTATTCTCCTAAGTAGTTAAATATATTATCGTATTACTTAATCTTTCTGGGTCTCAATTTCTTAATGTGTAAAAAGAGAAATTTGCATTAGATGAGTATCTACTATCCTGTTATATAGTGGACTACTTAAATATCAAAAATGTATACTCCAAGCTAGCTGGTCAGGATATGTAATACTTAAATATTCCAGATTATCCGATATTTCATCAATTGGTTGTTTCCTTTCAAAGATATCCAGGCCTTGACTAGCTATTAACTGTTTCAAAGCTCTAAATCTAGTCTATACCCTATTACAAATTGACTACACGAAATCCATTTAACAAAATGGAGACCTTCCTCAATTTCTCCTGATATTTTAAGGATCTCATGGAGCACTGGGACTGACATCCCTCACCTTCATCAAATGATTAGCCACCTTTTTAAATCATACATTTCTCTGATGATATCCTGCTTTATTATTTATACATATTTATGTATGTATACATGCATCTGTGTGTGGGGGTTATGTATATGTGCTTTAATATGTATGTATACACATGTATACAAATACACATATATGTATGTGTGCATGTTATGTTTATGTGTGTATGCATGTGTATATGGATGTATGAGTTTATTTTTAGTTTGATTTTTAATTCATATGTTTTATCACCCCAAAGAAGTAAACCCACATTAATAAATTCTATTTTAAGGCAGATTATATGAAAGTGTTATATTAGATATGCGTAATAATATAATTGTAGAAATTGGAGATAATCAGCATAATTATTCTCCTTTATTACTTGCTTTTCTTTCTTTTTCTTTTTTTTTTTTTTTTTTAATTTACTTAAGTTCTTATACAGCCCTTTTGAAAAAAAAAAAATAGCCTCTGTCTCCAGATAGACTAAGGAAAAAGAAAGCAATCTCCATACCAAAAGACTAAGAAAGAATAGGAGTGAAGAAAAAAAAGAAAGAAGGGATTGGCTTCCTTGAAAGCTTGGAGGGGTGAAAGGGAGATTTCAATTATGACCAAATCCTTAAATATGGCTGAAAATAATCTGTTTTTTTTCACTGACTTGAATTATCTCTCTAAGTTTCTTCTATAAATTGTGTATGTATAACTCTGGGAAACTTTCTTTTCTCACCTGTAAATGGGAACAATGATGCTGGTATTATCAATCTCTACTTCTCTTTCTACCTGTTAAAACATTCAATATTGCTTTATTGACCATCTACTTTGTAAATAATACTGTGATTGACACAGATGAAGAAGTACAAAAACAAACACAAAATAATCATGGTCCTCAAGGAACTCAGAGTCCATTCTTATCCATTCTTCATTTTTGAAGAGTACTAATGACCTCACAAGGTAATGTCTTGATCTGTGTGTGAATTGGATTTAAATCAGACAGAACTACACAAAATCATCAGCCTTCCTCTCTCTTCTAGTCACTGAAGTCCCCTGCTGGATAAAAGGCGAGAAAGACTGGTGATGGCCTGGGATGTAATGAATGACCTTGATGTTCTTGTTTTCACATCAAACCAAAAGACCATAATGCCCATTTTAGGAGCCTTTGTGACCATTGAAACAACTTGTTCTCATCTGATCATTCCTGCAGGGCACTCAATTAGCAGAATATTCATACTAGTACTATTCCCAGTAATATATTCCAACATGGGACTAAGTAAAAAAAAAATTAGGATGGAAACATACAAATATATAATATAATAATATAAATATATACTATATATAATATAAATATAAATAAATAATAAAATAATATAAATATAAATAAAATAAATATATAAAAATATAAATATGAATAAATAAAATATAAAATATAAGAATAAATATAATATCAATGTGGGGGGAAGAGGAAGTAAAAAAGGAAACACTAATTTCTTATTGTATCTCCCTAAGCTAAGCACATTACAAATATTTTCTCATTTGATCTCCACAACAACCCTGGGGGGCAGTCATCATTATAAATCTCTTTCGTTACAAATGAAAAAACTGAGGCAGTGATTTAGGACTTGCCTAGGGGCACACTATTATCAATCATCTAAATCTGGATTTGAATTCAGTTCTTCCCAATTCCAAGGTAAGCAATGGAATGGTAGAGAGCTGCTTAGCCACGTGGCTAAGTGACTTGCCATGGTCACACAGTCAATATGTTTCAAAAAATGGGATTTAAACCCATGTATCCTGGCTGTGAGACTAGAGCTCTATCCATTACATTACACTGCCTCTCAGCTAAACAAGCACAGACTCTCTTGGTGAGGAAATTCCTCCTATCAAAGAAGACTAGTATTTTATTTACAATTTAGTGTCATAGTTACCCAGGGAGCAAGAGATTCCCCAGAGTGTGTGTTCACTGAGTCACATAGACTCTATTGTCAGAAAGTCAACTTAAAAGTATATCATGTATCATCAAAGATCTGTTCTCTATCTATTAAACCATCCTGACTGTCAAATGCAGCATGTATGCAAAAATTTCAAGATGAATATATTGCTAATGAATGGGGCTACCAGATATCTTTTAAGAGATGGCACTTAATCTGGCCTCTGAAATAAGCTATAGTAAGTGATAATGGAAGTGTGTTCCAGATCAGTAGATTATCATAATATCCCTGGGAAGAGGAGAAATGAGCCTGAGCTAGCAGGTTGGTCATGGATATAGTAAAAGGGAAGGGAGACAAGAAATGTGGAAAAACAAAACAAACAAAAATCAAAAATAGTAACTAATGGGCAACAGCTTGGATTTGAGGAATGAGGAGAAAAGGAGTTAAATGGTCCATTTCAATACTGGTTATCCAGAAGGACAATGGGACCATCACCAATTTCACCAGGAGATTTAGAAAGAAGTACAGGCTTTGAGGAAATAGTTATTTTGTTTTCTCATAAACTAAAGCTAAATGTGTTGCATTATTAAAGATAAATGAAGATATTCCATCTAGCATCCTATTCTGCTTTGCTTTCCATGTATACATTCATGCACATGTGTTGCACATCTTATGTAATTCAATTCCCAAATATCTGAAAAATATTAATTTTCAATCTGTCCTAAGAGATGGACGCTAACCTTTGCCAAATGATTTTTCTCTTGATTTACTCTAAATGTATATTTAGAGTAAAATCAGAATTGATTGATAAAAGGAGGATGATATTCAGTTCAAAAGAAAAACTCTTTATTGTTCTTCCTAAAAAAGAGAATTTTCAGCCAATATTTTTTTACATCAGCTTTCTCCTCTATAAAATACTACCTAATATATTATTAGCTTTGTTGGCTACTATGCCAACTATGCCACTATTGATTTACACTGAGCTGAAACCATTTGGTCTTTTTTTTCCTCCATGATTTCCTGTCTAGTCCCTCTTTATCCATCAAAGTGCCATCTTCCAAAGGCAAGCAAACAGAAATTCAACCATGCACATGAGCTTATTATAAATTGGTCACTCATTGGACAAAGGAAGCACACAGAATACTTTACTTCTAGGATAGTCACTCTTTGGGTCACAGAATCCTTATAAACTTGAATATATCATGACTAGTTATGAATATATTCTACTTTGGAAACTGACAGGCAAATGGCTGGAAGTTCCCAAGTACAATATTTTGGTATAAATATTATTTTTAATAACAGTAAAGCAGAAAGGGATAAAAATTTATTAAGTACCTACTACATGCCAAAAATTGTTAAATGCTTTGCAAACAGTATTTCATTTGAACTTTGTAGCAACTCTATGAGGTCATTCCTTTTATTGTCCCCATTCCACAGATGAAAAAAAAAAAAAACTGAGGCAGACAGAATTAAAATGACTTGCTCAGCTTTTACTGTACCCTGTGATCTGCTGGTGATTAAGCAATAGCATGACAACAAAATCCACCTAATGATCCATTAAGGAACATGACATATATGCAGATACTAGGTAATGACTGACCAATGAACCCAGAGAATGAAACATCTAAGCTATAAGCATAGGATCACGTATTAGGATTTGGACAGAACTTCCCAATTAGTCAGTCAGTAAGTAAACATTTAGTAAATATTTACTATATCTCAAACACTGTGCTAAAACTAAAAATATAAAGAGAAGAGAAGACAGTTCCTGAACAGTAGGGGAGAACAAGCAAACAAATATATGCAAAGCACACTATTCACAGAATAAATAGCAGAGGGAAAGGACCAACATGAAAAGGGTTTGGAGAAGACTTCCTGAAGAAGGTAGGATTTTAGTTGAAACTTGAAGGAAAATAGGGAATTCAAGAAGCAAAGCAGAGGAAGGAGATGGTTCCAAGGGGATGGCCAGAGAAAATACCTGGAGTCAGAAGATGGAGGGTCTTGTCTGTGGAATAGCCTGAAGACTAGAGTCCTGGATCAAAGGGTATTGGAGGGGAAGAAGCTATGAGATGTAAAAAGATTAGAAATGTGGGGAGAAATCGACAAATGGTCAAAGGATATGAACTGACAATTTTTCAGATGAAGAAATTAAAACCATTTCTAGTCATATGAAAAATGCTTTAAAGTATTATTGATTAGGGAAATGCAAATTTAGACAATTGTGAGATGCTACTACACATCCCTAAATTTAACTATGACAGGAAAAAATAATGATAAATGTTAGAGAGGATGTGGGAAAACTGGGACATTAACACATTGTTGGTGGAGTTGTGAACTGATCCAAGCATCCCAAAGAGCAATTTGGAACCATGCCCAAAGAGCTGTCAAACTGTGCGTACCTATGATCCATTAGTGTCTCTACTGGATCAATATTCCAAAAAGATATTAAAAGGGAAAAAGAACAGTCCTTTTTGTGGTCACAAAGCATTGGAAACTGAGTGGATGTCCATCAGTTGGAGAATGGCTGAATAAGTTAGAGTATATGAAAGTAGCAGCAGGATAATTTCAGAAAGTCCTGGAGAGATTTACATGAACTGATGCTAAGTGAAGTGAGTAGACCTAGGAGAACATTGCATACAATAACAAGATTAAAAGGATCAATTCTGATGAATGAGGTTCTTTTCAATAATGAGATGTTTGAGGCCCCTAACTCCACTTGTGATGGAAAGAACTATTTGCATCCAGAAAGAGGATTATGGGAACTGAGTGTGGATAACAACATAGTATTTTTGCCTTTTTTTCCATTGTTGTTTGCTTGCATTTTTCTCTCATTTCTTCCCTTTTCTTGTGCAGCATGATAAATGTAGAACTATATTTAGAAGAATTGCATGTTTAATCTGCATTATATTTTTTGCCATCAAAGGGAGATAGTGGGGAGAAAGAAGGGAGAAAAACTTAGAATACAAGGTTTTGCAAGGGTGAATGTTGAAAACTATCTTTGCATATATTTTGAAAATAAAAGCTATTAAAAAAAGTTTTGGGGAGGAGACATGTTATGAAAACCTTTGAATATCAAAAAGAGGATTTTGTATTTGATCCTGGAGGTATCTGAGAGTCATTGGGGTTTGTTGAGTAAGAAGTACAAGTAGGACCATAATTTTCAGTGAAATCATTTTGGCAGCTGAATTAAAGATGGTTTGGAATAAGGAAAAGCTTATGGGAAAAGACATATAATATACGTCTCCTACTTTACAGCTGATGAAAATGAGAGATTTTAAGTGATTTTTTGAGGGACATGAGGGTATATAGCAGATTCAGGTGTGATTCCAAATATAATTCTCCTTCCAATAGACTGTGATGCTTTCATAGGAAGCATAATCTAAGGTAAAGTGCACGAATAATTCAAAATAAGCAAAACAATGGCATCCTTTACTTTGAAAAAAAAAAACACTAAAATAACAGATTAAAATAGTAGATTATGGCAGTGGATTCAGTGTCAGGAAACATGAGTTTATATCCAGACTTTACAGGTTACCCTTTGTGTGATTCTGGACAAATCACTTTCCCTTCTGGATGGTAGTTTAGTCATATGTAAAATAAAAAGTGGAATAATAGATGTCAAAAATCTATCTTCTAGTCACTGAAGTCCAGTGACAGAACAAAAATCAAGAAAAATAGTGATGGCTAAGATGCAGTGGATGACCTTGACATCTTCAATAGTTCACCAAGTTCTAAGAACTTCAGCAGCCCTTCATGGCTTTAACCAAAAAAAATGTCCTCATCTGCCTATTTCAAGGAGGAGAAAGTAGTCTTCACATGCTTGGGGTAGATATCCCCCAATTCATGACACACTTGAGGCCTATTGGTGGCCCTCAATCTGATTTAACCAGCTTGCTTACATGATTTACTTGGGAATGTTCACTGTGCATGCAATAGTTTCTCACACTCAGATGAGAATAAAATTATTTAAATATGAAAAATCAGGGACACTGTGGTTGGCTGACTTAGGTTCCTATACAAAATGTTGGGTTTGGGAGAAAAACACTAGTAGGGAAAAGGGACTGAAAAGATGAGTAAATATTCTCAGGTGAGGAGGCTCCAGGTGCCAGGGACATTCAAGGATGAAACTAAATCAAAGGTTGTAGACTAAACAATTATAAGGAAATGACTTTCTAATAACTAGACTTACCCCAAAGTGAAATTGTTTGCTCAAAGAGATAAGTTTTCCATCACCAAAAGCCAAATGTTGTTGATTTTTTAGGATACATTCTCACTTGTTAGATTTAGCAGTTTCTGAGATTGCTTTTGACTTTGGGATTTTTTTGAACATATTAGTTTTTAAAAAAAGAATATATTCCTAGATTTTAATCATCTATTTCTCCATAAAGTTAGATTTTTGATTCCTATGGCAACATTTATCCAAAGAACCCATAGGAAAGAACAGATATTAATGCAGGTAGTAGCTAACTCATGAATCTATTAATAAAATCATTGAGGAACAGAAAGATTTTTTTACAAGGTTAACAAATGCAGAATTTGAACTCCCAAGTCCTCGGCACGTATTCCAAACAGCAGTGAGGGTCACAATTTTCCATTCCGTCTGAACGTTAAAAGCTTTGTTTCTGCCAATCCCTTCAGTACCACTATTTAACTCATCACTTTGAAAGCCACTCTGATAAGCAGATACCTTGAGAACTGAGGGAGCTATTTAAAAAAATAAAATCTGTTTTGGAGTCTTAAAAATTCCATTATAGAAGAGTCACTGAAATAGGAAATATTCCAACTGTTCAAAAAAGGATTTCCTAAGAGAAATAGAAGAAAAGTCTATTTTTCCATTGCAATTAATCAGAGGAGCACAGGTTTAACTGTTTCCATTTTATAAAAATGCAGTTCTTTAAAAAAATAAATAAAAGTAGTCTTGTGCTCAACCAAGGATTCATTGTTCTTTAATTTTTCATTAAATGTCCACTGTAAATCTTTGGGGAGAATTCTACATGCGCCAAGTACACAGATAACTGTGGTGGTATAGATTTAAGGATATTAAGCACAGATAAGAATGTCTCAGGAAGTTATTTGTATATAAAAATGAAATATGAGAACATTCCATGCACAGTCCAAACAGCCCAAACAGACAGTCAAGGCTGTAAATGTTTACGTCTGAGGTGCTTTCCAGCTATTTTTCAATTCAAGCTTGTAATAAGTTTCTGATTTTCTCAATCAGAGGCCTTTTTGTTCTCAGCTGTTGGGATGTTTCCAAACTGGAAATTGAAGATTAGTCTTTGCATCCTTCCTAACTATCTGGAAAAGTCAATGGGCCCAATAACCTGTAAGCTATGAATGAAGAAATCAAAAAAGTAGAAGTAGTAAGTGTTGAAGTTTTTACCATAGTTTTGCAAAAAGTTTGAGACAAAGCCTATAAAATAATACGCACTCAAATTCTGATTTGAGTTTGGTTTTCATTGTTGCCTACTTTCCCAATTCTCCATTCCCATTGTCTTCAACCAACCATTCCACCCCAAGGTTTTGATCAAATCTTACCTAGCAATTTCATTGCTCCTTGAGAAATTCTTGAACCATATATAACAAAATTTCCTTTCATTTCTTAATTCTTTCCCCCTTCTACTCCTTTCATGAATAAGGTATTTTACTGAAACATGGTCTTCTGAATAACATAGCCTTCCTGTTTACCCTTTCTAGTACTGCCTGCACTTGTTTGTTCTGCTTATCTCACTGATTGAGGTGGGAGAATTTGGTTATTATCTTTTTTCTTTTTCTTATTAAATTTTTTTTTTACTTTTTCTTATTTTATTTTTATATTATTTATCATTATTTTATTCTGCAGTTACATGTCAAGAAAAATTTAGCATTTATTTTTACAAGATTTTGGATTTCCAATTTGTCTACTTCCCTCCTCTTCTCTTCTGAAGATGGTAGGCAATTAGATATAGTTCACACTTGTGATATGTAAAGCATATTTCCATATTTCACAGTTGTTAAAGAAGAAACAGATTTAAAAAGAGGAAAATAAGCCATGAAAAAGAATAAAATAAGTGGGAAAAATGCTTCAATCTACATCCAAAGTCCATCATTTCTTTATCTGGATATGGATAGCATTATCTTTCTTGAGAAACCTTTTTTCTTGTCTCGGATCATTGTCCTGCTGAGATGAGCTATCATTAAACAATGTAGCTGATGCTCTATGCAATGATTTCCTGGTTCTTCTCATTTCACTTTGTATCAGTTGGTACAAATCTTTTAAGGTTTTTATTTGAAATCTGTATATTCACCATTTCTTGCTGCATAATATCATTTCATTCCATTCATAAACCACAGCTTGTTCAACCATTCCTCAAATGTCCACATTGCCTTGATTTTGCAATTCTTTACCACTATGGAAAGGCTACTATGAATATTTTTGCACATGTAGGTCCTTTTCCCTTTTTTGTGATATCTTTGGGATACAGACCTAGTTAAATTACTTCTGATTCCCCTTTTTTCACTTCCAAATTCTCTCCCAGTAATCTCCCTTTCTTAGGGATTCATTCTGTTCATACTTATCACACAATCAAACTTTCCTTCCTTCATCAATGACACTAGTAACTAGCTCATAATTCTTATCTCCCCCCAGTTCTTCCTCTCATAGTAGGATACCTCAGCATACTATTTCTAATGCCATAATACCTTGGTTCTTTCATTTATTGATTACCCATGACCTATTTATGCAGTCTGTCTTAGCCATACCAATCCAACTCTACATATACTCTCCTTTCTTGAACACCTAATTCTCATCATTTCATAGTTTTGGATCCAAGCATTTGAATCAAGATAGATTAATTGCCTCCATAGCAGTCTCTTTCCATTCTACTTTATAAATGAATATTTTTTTCTTTCTTTTTTGCACATGGTTGAATGTGTTAGAGGATTCCTTGAATCTCTGAGCTGTGATTCCTTCCAAGGACACAAATTATAACCAATTTATGCTTACCCAGTGCATGAGAAGCTAATCAATTCCTTCTCATAATTTGCCATAAGGGATCCCCTCAATTTTTTTGTGAATACTTTTTATTTTTTTAACATTTCTAGGATACTAACAGAACAATTCAGCTATCCTATCTATCGGTTGCTACTAGCTCTATAACCCATCTTGATGTTCCAGTAATAAAATGAAATGCAAAAATCTATGTTTATTAAGTGTCTGACAGTCTTTCTTTCACTTCACCCATGTAAATTTTTATTTGTTGAAGCTGAAAATTTTCTTGTTCCTCCCCACCCTGTGCCACTTCCTTGTCCTAACTCAATCCACTACTGCAATATTCATTAAGATCCAGAAAACAAAAGTATTCTCATATAAAATGCATCCAAAAGCATATGATTTTTCTTACACATGATCAATACTCATTTTCATGAATGAATGACAAGTTTCCATTTACACACTTTGAGCTTATTTTTGTATATTTATGTATGCTGAAGAAGATTCATTGGGCCACAGGTTAATACTATTCACAGCTATTTTAGGTACTAAAGGTGAAGGTACTAATGGAAAATATAATATTTGGAAGATTTTTTTCAGCTTCAGACTGAGATTGGATGCTCCAATGGATTAGTTTTCTTTAATTGTTCATTGCCCTTTGAAAGCATGACCTCTAATTTGGTTTCAATGAAAGCTATCTAGACAAAAGGAAAGTGTGCTATTTCTCTCTACCCTCACAAGCTAATTCACACAAGAAGCCCATTTATTTAAAAGACTTTTTTTTTAATTGCCATGTTACATAAGGGAATATAAAGATTCAGTTTTAATAAAACAAAGGCCTCTACTATCTGCGTAGTACAATGAAATCCTTTGAGTTTGTAATATTAAAGAAGTAATATTTGATGACTGAACAAACTAGTGTAATTTTAAGTATAGATGAAGTGTAATTGTGCTTTTCAAATGTTGCCAAAGGTAGGATGCCATATAAAAATGACATATGAAAAGAGGCAGCATGACACATTTGAAAGGGTATTAAGTTTGAGACTAGAAAACATAGAAATGAATTTTACTTCTTCTATTTACTATAGTATGACCTTGCTGAAACATACGGGGATCTATTCTAAGTGACAAATCTTGGTGCTCTTTCATGGGGTGGTCTAGACTCCATCATCCATAGAATTTATGCCCTTCTGATTGTCACCTTCCTGGTCACAGAGAGTGATGGTAATGGAAGTCTCTGTAAGATGGGCAGGACCTGTGTGCTCAGGGGCATTCAGATAGTGTTTGAGGATGGATTAGAACTCATGTTTTTCCATGATTCCAAGTCCAATGATCTATGTACAGACATGATCAAGATGATATCATGAGAATCAATTAAGTCACAAAGAGCAAAAGATTACAGATCAAGAGGGTCCAGAACAAAGTCATGTAATTGATCTTCAGGGGGATATTATATATGATCATCCTGGCAAAAGAGAGTGGGAAAGTAACCAAAGAGGAAAAAGTTAAACAACAAAACATAGAATAAAAATAAAAGGGAGGATGGTACAGGTTATTCCATATCAGAAAAATTAATCATTCAAATTTCAACTCTGTTCTTTATTCCCCTGTAACCTTACAAAACATGGCTCCTCTCTGTGCCTCAGTTTACTCATGTATAAAATAAGAGATTTTGACCTGATGATTGTTAAAAGGTACTTGCACAGTTTATAACCCTTTAATCCCTTAAGCAGTACAAACATGAGTAAGTTATAAGGTTTGTTTATGTTTGGGGAAAGTGGGAGATATAATTTAGGGAAGGAAAGGAATAGTATTATGATGAAATGATTCATGGCCAATAATATCCTTAGGTGTTCAATCAGCTTGTATTCTAGAAGGAGATTTAAAAATAGACCCCATTAGACGATCTCTCATTTGCTTTCTTGTTTTCCCACATGTATTGCAACAGGGAAGCCAATAAGCTCTGTTTATTACAGTTCATATGGTTAATTGGCATCTAGATTCAAGCCTTGGGTAAAAATAATCTGAACTTTAAATAAGTTCTCAGTTTATCATTCTGAAGCGTTCATTCTTAATTGAGTCTAGTACAAGGATGAATCTACTAAATTCTTTTTGACCTCTGCATTGGTAGTTTTAAGTCAAGAAAAAAATGGGTTGTCAGGTTACAGAAGAATTGTTATTAGAATTTCTATAAGATAGTTAATTAGGATCATTACTATTACCAGGGGAAGAGGGGAAGTTGGGCATGAACAGCACGGTAACCTATTATTTAGTCAGTGGAATAACTCTACCAACAATTCAAATTATTAGCTTATCTGCTTTAGAGAGTAATCCAAAGCACTAAGAATGTAAGTAGTAGTCTACATTATTCCATAGACAATCTCAAATGCATAGCGAAGATTTTGATCCATGCCTTCCTGATTTCCAGACTGTATATTCACTGTTCCAGTATATTCACTACACTACTTTGCCTCTCCATTAAAGAATAATCCTTCTTTAATGCAGAATTTACTTTCAATAACCACCCAACAGCCTGGCAAAAGATAAGAAAAATGGAAAATAATAAACTGCAATCCTCGTGGGAGATTATGCATAATTATGCATTGTTGCTAGAGTTATGAATTGGCTCAATAATTTCAAAAATTTTGAATCCTATTCAATAAATCACTGATTTGTATATACTCTTTAACCCAACAATAATACTATTAGACATAAATCCTAAGGGGATGGAATAGAGGAAAAGGATTCACGTGTATGAACATATTTGTGGAAGTATTATTTGTGGTATTTAAGAATTGCAAACAAAATAGGTGTCTATGGAGCATCACCGAACAAACTGTGGTATGTAAGTGTAATGAAACACCATTGTGTTATTTTAAATTATGGATCTGGAGAAATATGGAAAGTCATACAAATTGATACAAAATAAAATAAGCAGGACAAAAGAGAAAAAATTACATTATAACAAGAAAAAGATGAAAAATAGCTCAGAAAGAACTTGGAATCTTGGTCATAATAGCAAACAATAGTGATTTTAATATTTAAGATAAAATTTACCTGCTTTCATTTGATAGAGAGATAATAGATTCAATAGGTAAAATGAAGCGTATACTCAACCCTGCCCATTGCATTGATTTATTATTTTGGAATTTATATCTTTGTTACAAGAGAGAACTCCTACTTGGGGAGTTGGGGAATGGGGAATGAGGACGATAGCTAATGATAGATAAGTAAAGAAAAAAAAATACATATTCCAAATATAATCAAAAAGCAGAATGGAATAATGTTGGTACCATTCTATTACATTTGGTACATTGGATAATAAATATAGACTGGAATCTGTAAGTTCAGTGTCCCAGGGAACTTTCAATCAATCAATCAATATTTAAGTACCTACTATGTGCATGCATGCAATGGAGTTTACAATACAATGATATAGATATAGATTAAAAAAAACAGATACAAAATAAACTAAAACAGTATATAATAGAAGGAAGGCATTAAAATTGGTAAAAGTTTAAAAAGGCTTTCTATAAAGGGTGAAATTTTAGTTAAGACTTAAAGGAAGCCAGAAAGTTTAGCAGTCAGATCAGAGCAGGGAGAATGTTCCAGGAATGGGGAACAGACAGAGAAACTGCCCAAAACTGAGAAATGGAATGTCTTCTTTGTGGAAAAGTCACAAAGTGACAGTACTGGATCCCAGAGTATG